>NC_045958.1:52370652-52670652 GCF_010909765.2 Amblyraja radiata | reverse complement strand
CAATTGTTCACCCCAGTTTGGCAAAAGAATAAATCAGGGAAGGTAGTGCATCCGTGGATAACAAGGGAAATCAGGGATAGTATCAAAACAAAAGATGAAGCGTACAAATTAGCCAGAAAAAGCAGCCTACCAGAGGACTGGGAGAAATTCAGTCCAGCAGAGGAGGACAAAGGTCTTAATTAGGAAAGGGAAAATAGATTATGAAAGAAAACTGGCAGGGAACATAAAAACTGACTGTAAAAGTTTTTATAGATATGTGAAGAGAAAGCGATTAGTTAAAACAAATGTGGGTCCCTTGCAGTCGGAAACAGGTGCATTGATCATGGGGAACAAGGACATGGCAGACCAATTGAATAACTACTTTGGTTCCGTCTTCACTAAGGAAGACATAAATAATCTGCCGGAAATAGCAGGGGACCGCGGGTCAAATGAGATGGAGGAACTGAGTGAAATCCAGGTTAGCCGGGAAGTGGTGTTGGGTAAATTGAATGGATTAAAGGCCGATAAATCCCCAGGGCCGGATAGGCTGTACCCAGAGTACTTAAGGAAGTAGCCCCAGAAATAGTGGATGCATTAGTGATAATTTTTCAAAACTCTTTAGATTCTGGAGTAGTTCCTGAGGATTGGAGGGTAGCTAAAGTAACCCCATTTTTAAAAAAGGGAGGGAGAGAGAAAACGGGGAATTACAGACCAGTTAGTCTAACATCGGTAGTGGGGAAACTGCTAGAGTCAGTTATTAAAGATGGGATAGCAGCACATTTGGAATGTGGTGAAATCATTGGACAAAGTCAGCATGGATTTACGAAAGGTAAATCATGTCTGACGAATCTTACAGAATTTTTCGAGGATGTAACTAGTAAAGTGGATAAGGGAGAACCAGTGGATGTGTTATATCTGGACTTTCAGAAGGCTTTCGACAAGGTCCCACATAAGAGATTAGTATACAAACTTAAAGCACACGGTATTGGGGGTTCAGTATTGATGTGGATAGAGAACTGGCTAGCAAACAGGAAGCAAAGAGTAGGAGTAAACGGGTCCTTTTCAGAATGGCAGGGAGTGACTAGTGGGGTGCCGCAAGGCTCAGTGCTGGGACCCCAGCTATTTACAATATATATTAATGATTTGGACGAGGGAATTGAATACATCATCTCCAAGTTTGCAGATGACACGAAGCTGGGGGGCAGTGTTAGCTGTGAGGAGGATGCTAGGAGGCTGCAAGGTGACTTGTATAGGCTGGGTGAGTGGGCAAATGCATGGCAGATGCAGTATAATGTGGATAAATGTGAGGTTATCCACTTTGGGAAAGAGGAAAGTAGACTATTATCTAAATGGTGGCCGATTAGGAAAATGGGAGATGTAACGAGATCTGGGTGTCATGGTACACCAGTCATTGAAAGTAGGCATGCAGGTGCAGCAGGCAGTGAAAAAAGCGAATGGTGTGTTAGCATTCATAGCAAAATGATTTGAGTATAGGAGCAGGGAGGTTCTACTGCAGTTGAACAGGGTATTGGTAAGACCACACCTGGAGTATTGTGTACAGTTTTGGTCTCCAAATCTGAGGAAAGACATTCTTGCCTTAGAGGGAGTACAGAGAAGGTTCACCAGACTGATTCCTGGGATGTCAGGACTTTCATATGAAGAAAGTCTGGATAGATTCTGCTTGTACACGCTAGAATTTAGAAGATTGAGGGGGGATCTTATAGAAACTTACAAAATTCTTAAGGGGTTGGACAGGCTAGATGCAGGAAGATTGTTCCCGATGTTGGGGAAGTCCTACAAGGGGTCACAGTTTAAGGATAAAGGGGAAATCCTTTAGGACCGAGATGTGAAAAACATTTTTCACACAGAGAGTCGTGAGTCTCTGGAACTCTCTGCCACAGAAGGTAGTCGAGGCCAGTTAATTGGCTATATTTAAGAGGGAGTTAGATGTGGCCCTTGTGGCTAAAGGGATCAGGGGGTATGGAGAGAAGGCAGGTACAGGATACTGAGTTGGATGATCAGCCATGATCATATTGAATTGCGGTGCAGGCTCGAAGGGCCGAATGGCCTACTCCTGCACCTATTTTCTATGTTTCTATGTAATGTTTTAGTGGATTTGTACCACTCAACTTGCGAGGACAATATATCCTTTTTAAGATTTGGGGCATTGAATTGTACAGTGCACACCAGCATAATGCTTTATATGCCAACTATTTACATAAAGAGAATTACACTTTGTTAGACTATTTCACTATTAGCAGCTTTTTGCCTTTTGCAGAAAACTCAGATCACTCCATCTTAAGTTCTGAGTGCGAGGAATGGTGTTAACATGCATGAAAATGCAACCGCCACACTTTTGCATAGACTTCATAACATTTTGTTCCTGTCTCCCTTACAATGCCACCCACCTTTTCATTGTCTTTCTAATCTATGTTCATGATTAGCTTATGTCTAGGTTTTGAACTACAATCCATTTGTTAAATATTGATTTTTGCCTTGCCTTTGCTCCGGAGCTCAAAATGTTGATGCAGTCTGATATTTTTTTTTAAGTTCTTTGGACTGTACAAAATGTGGCAAATGTAGAGTTAGGGTGACATGTTTTAATGTCTAAAACATAAGAGCACTTAAAAAAATATCAACCACAAGGATTAACGATCACAAAACGGGTTACATAGTATTAATGAACAGAAGCAAAGAACCTATAAGCAAAAAAATTATTAAAGTGCAAATAATATCCTGTCATTTAATACCCTTATTAGTATAACTTATTTCATATTTATACTTGTTTTCTGATAGGTTGGAGCTGTAAGTGCCTTTGCTCAGACACTGCGTAGATATACGTCCCTCAATCATTTAGCTCAAGCTGCTCGAGCTGTGCTGCAAAACACATCTCAAATTAACCAGATGCTGAGTGACCTCAATCGTGTAGACTTTGCCAATGTCCAGGTAAGCCACAGGACTGTAAAGTATTTTGTCAACTAAAGTTCATTATGGTGAAAAATGAAAATAGAAGATGCTGGAAATGGTCACGTTTTGATGAAATGTCATCGACCTGAACCATTAACTTTGTTTCTATCTCCACAGATGCTTGCCTGACCTATTTCCAATACACACAGGCTTTTTAGCTTTACGATCAGTTGTGTTGACAAATAAAGCTTTCTCACTAACCCTCAAATCACAGTTGCAAAAAATATTTGTTCCTCTTTCTTCAAAGTCTTTGTTTGAATGCTTTCAGGCAGGTTGCAGGCCCTGTCATTCAAAGGTACTACTGCCATCCTATGATTGTACAAGGATCATCCATTCCATATCATCATTCTCAATTTTTCTGCAGGCTTTGACTTGATTAACCACACCTTCATTATTGCCTGGGGGGTGGGTGCAAGGCAAGATTCTAATCTTATTAGCAAAGTGAGCCTCTCCAATCGCTTCTCATGACCACGGAAAATACCAATTAAATTGACAGACACAAGTACTGGAGTAACTCGGGGGCCAGGAGCATCTCAAGAGAATATGGATCGGTGACAAAGGATCTCGACCTGAAATGTCGAGTCTGCATGTCACCTATCCATGCTCTCCATAGATGCCGCCTGACTGCTGACACTTTCATACTTTGTGTCTTCTTTTGTAAACCAGCATCTACAGTTCCTTGTTTCTTCAATTGAATCAGCAGACGACTTGAATGATACAGAGCAATGGATGGAGGGAAATTTCCTTCAACTGTATTTTGAAGTCTAAAGCTTTAGTCTTCGCTATCTCCATGCCTTTCCCTGTGAGTTCGTTGAAACTAAACTGGGAAGTCCTCAAACGTGGTGCCATAGTTAACACTTCAAATCATAAATCAATACGATCACTAAGACTGCCTATGTACTGTGCTGTTACATCACCAATCCCTCGGCTCAGTGGCTCTTGAAACATTTGTTTTTTTTCCGTTCTTACCTATTCCAACCGACTAATTTATTTCAAGTAATGTAAAGATTTACCATGTGTGTCCTCACTGTTTTGTTCTCATCACAGCTACAGCTCTCTGATTCTGCTCCTCCAATTCTGGCCTCTTCCATATTCTTGGATTTAATTACTTCTCATTTAGCAGCAAGACTTTCAATAAACAAGGCCCTAAATTCTGAATTCCCTCTCTAAATCTCTATTCCATTCCTTCAGGTGCTACTTAAAACCTACCTTTTTGATCTGGTTTTTGGTCATTGCCCTATTACAGTAATAGTCTTCTATCATGTATGCTGTCAGACTGGAAGATTTTCCAGATTGTTGGATGTTATCTATCTATCTATTATTATATAAAACTGTGTGCCGTCCGGCGTCCGTCCGTCCGGCTGCCGGCCGCCTATCTTCCTTTGATTCCTTGCTACGCCAAAACCAGACGCAGAATCGCCGAGATCTTTTCCATTTCGGTAGAGATTTCACTTTTCTTTCAAAGTATCCGCTCCTGATTACATTTCGTCGTGTTTATGTACACATTTTAAATCAAATCCTTCTCCCCCCCCCCCCCCCCCAATATTTTTTTTAAAAACTGGCTTCTCACCCATAGAAGCAGCCCCAGCCCCTGGTGAACGTTCCATCGTGTGATGGCACAATGCCCAATGTTCACATATGTCCAATCGGAATGGATTCATTTACATATGCCTTTGCAGGAGCCCCAGCCCCTGGTGAACGTTCCATTGTGTGATGTCACAATGCCCAATGTTCACATATGTCCAATTGGAATGGATTCATTTACATATGCCTTTGCAGGAGCCCCAGCCCCTGGTGAACGTTCCATCGTGTGCTGTCACAATGCCCAATGTTCAAAGACATTCTTGCCATAGAGGGAGTACAGAGAAGGTTCACCAGACTGATTCCTGGGATGTCAGTACTTTCATATGAATAAAGACTGGGCAGACTCGGCTTGTACTCGCTAGATTTTAGAAGATTGAGGGGGTATCTTATAGAAACTTACAAAATTCTTAAGGGGTTGGACAGGCTAGATGCAGGAAGATTGTTCCAGATGTTGGGGAAGTCCAGAACAACGGGTCACAGTTTAAGGATAAGGGGTAAATCTTTTAGGACCGAGATGAGAAAAACATTTTTCACACAGAGAGTGGTGAATCTCTGGAATTCACTGGCACAGAAGGTAGTTGAGGCCAGTTCATTGGCTATATTTAAGAGGGAGTTAGATGTGGCCCTTGTGGCTAAAGGGATCAGGGGGTATGGAGAGAAGGCAGGTACAGGATACTGAGTTGGATGATCAGCCATGATCATATTGAATGGTGGTGCAGGCTCGAGGGGCCGAATGGCCTACTCCTGCACTTAATTTCTATGTTTCCCTCTCGTCACCCCTCTCCCACCCATCCCTCTCTCCCCCACCCCCCTTCCCTCTCTACCCCACCCCCTTCCCTCTCTCCACCCGCCCCCTTCCTCCTACCCCTCTGTCCCTCTTCCATCACTCCCCCTACCCCTCTCCTCCTCCCTCCTCACTCTTCCACCTCCCCCCTTCCCCCTCCACTCTCCCTCCCCACTCTTTCCCCTCTCTCCCCCCACCCCTCTCCCCCTCCCTCCCTCCTCCCCTCCCTCCCCATCCCCCCCTCCCCCACATCTCTCTCTCCATCCCCCTCTCTCACCCCCTACCCCGCTCTCCTTTCCCTCCCAAATCTGTCCCGTTTCCTCCTCCTCCTCTCCCGTCCCTCCCCTCTTCTCACACCCCCCTCCCCCCACCTGTGTGTTTGGGGGGTGGTTAATGTGAGTGTGATGCCGCAGCCCCCCCCCCCCCGCAAATGCCGTTGGGGAAACAGACCCAACGGGTCTGCACTTGGTCTAGTTATTATATAAAACTGTGTGCCTGCCGGCGTCCGTCCGTCCGGCTGCCGGCCGCCTTTCATAGATACATAGAAAATAGGTGCAGGAGTAGGCCATTCGGCCCTTCGAGCCTGCACCGCCATTCAATATGATCATGGCTGATCATCCAACTCAGTATCCCGTACCTGCCTTCTCTCCATACCCCCTGATCCCTTTAGCCACAAGGGCCACATCTAACTCCCTCTTAAATATAGCCAATGAACTGGCCTCAACTACCCTCTGTGGCAGAGAGTTCCAGAGATTCACCACTCTCTGTGTGAAAAAGTTTCTTCTCATCTCGGTCCTAAAGGATTTCCCCCTTATCCTTAAGCTGTGACCCCTTGTCCTCGACTTCCCCAACATCGGGAACAATCTTCCTGCATCTAGCCTGTCCAACCCCATAAGAATTTTGTACGTTTCTATAAGATCCCCTCTCAATCTCCTAAATTCTAGCGAGTATAAGCCAAGTCTATCCAGTCTTTCTTCATATGAAAGTCCTGACATCCCAGGAATCAGTCTGGTGAACCTTCTCTGCACTCCCTCTATGGCTATAATGTCCTTCCTCAGATTTGGAGACCAAAACTGTACGCAATACTCCAGGTGTGGTCTCACCAAGACCCTGTACAACTGCAGTAGAACCTCCCTGCTCCTATACTCAAATCCTTTTGCTATGAAAGCTAACATACCATTCGCTTTCTTCACTGCCTGCTGCACCTGCATGCCTACTTTCAATGACTGGTGTACCATGACACCCAGGTCTCGCTGCATCTCCCCTTTTCCTAATCGGCCACCATTTAGATAATAGTCTGCTTTCCTGTTTTTCCACCAAAGTGGATAACCTCACATTTATCCACATTATACTGCATCTGCCAAACATTTGCCCACTCACCCAGCCTATCCAAGTCACCTTGCAGTCTCCTAGCATCCTCCTCACAGCTAACACTGCCCCCCAGCTTAGTGTCATCCGCAAACTTGGAGATGTTGCCTTCAATTCCCTCATCCAGATCATTAATATAAATTGTAAATAGCTGGGGTCCCAGCACTGAGCCTTGCGGTACCCCACTAGTCACTGCCTGCTATTGTGAAAAGGACCCGTTTACTCCTACTCTTTGCTTCCTGTTTGCCAGCCAGTTCTCTATCCACATCAATACTGAACCCCCAATACCGTGTGCTTTAAGTTTGTATACTAATCTCTTATGTGGGACCTTGTCGAAAGCCTTCTGAAAGTCCAGATACAACACATCCACTGGTTCTCCTCTATCCACTCTACTAGTTACATCCTCGAAAAATTCTATAAGATTCGTCAGACATGATTTACCTTTCCTAAATCCATGCTGACTTTGTCCAATGATTTCACCACTTTCCAAATGTGCTGCTATCCCATCTTTAATAACTGACTCTAGCAGTTTTCCCACTACCGATGTTAGACTAACTGGTCTGTAATTCCCCGTTTTCTCTCTCCCTCCCTTCTTAAAAAGTGGGGTTACGTTTGCTACCCTCCAATCCTCAGGAACTACTCCAGAATCTAAAGAGTTTTGAAAAATTATCACTAATGCATCCACTATTTCTGGAGCTACTTCCTTAAGTACTCTGGGGTGCAGCCTATCTGGCCCTGGTGATTTATCGGCCTTTAATCCATTCAATTTACCCAACACCACTTCCCGACTAACCTGGATTTCACTCAGTTCCTCTATCTCCTTTGACCCGCGGTCCCCTGCTATTTCCGGCAGATTATTTATGTCTTCCTTAGTGAAGACGGAACCAAAGTAGTTATTCAATTGGTCCGCCATATCCTTGTTCCCCATGATCAACTCACCTGTTTCTGACTGCAAGGGACCTACATTTGTTTTAACTAATCTCTTTCTCTTCACATATCTATAAAAACTTTTGCAGTCAGTTTTTATGTTCCCTGACAGTTTTCTTTCATAATCTATTTTCCCTTTCCTAATTAAGCCCTTTATCCTCCTCTGCTGGTCTCTGAATTTCTCCCAGTCCTCTGGTATGCTGCTTCTTCTGGCTAATTTGTACGCATCATCTTTTGCTTTGATACTATCCCTGATTTCCCTTGTTATCCACGGATGCACTACCTTCCCTGATTTATTCTTTTGCCAAACTGGGATGAACAATTTTTGTAGTTCATCCATGCAGTCTTTAAATACCTTCCATTGCATATCCACCGTCAACCCTTTTATAACTAATTGCCAATCAATCTTGGCCAATTCACGTCTCATACCCTCAAAGTTACCTTTCTTTAAGTTCAGAACCGTTGTTTCTGAATTAACAATGTCACTCTCCATCCTAATGAAGAACTCAACCATATTATGGTCACTCTTGCCCAAGGGGGCACGCACAACAAGTCTGCTAACTAACCCTTCCTCATTACTCAATACCCAGTCTAGAATAGCCTGCTCTCTCGTTGGTTCCTCTACATGTTGGTTTAGATAACTATCCCGCATACATTCCAAGAAATCCTCTTCCTCACCACCCCTGCCAATTTGATTCACCCAATCTATATGTAGATTGAAGTCACCCATTATAACTGTTTTACCTTTGTTGCACGCATTTCTAATTTCCTGTTTGATGCCATCCCCAACTTCACTACTACTGCTAGGTGGCCTGTACACAACACCCACCAGCGTTTTCTGCCCCTTAGTGTTTCGCAGTTCTACCCATACCGATTCCACATCCTCCAAGCTAATGTCCTTCCTTTCCACTGCGTTAATCTCCTCTCTAACCAGCAACGCTACTCCACCACCTTTTCCTTTCTCTCTATCCCTCCTGAATATTGAATATCCCTGGATGTTCAGCTCCCAGCCTTGGTCACCCTGGAGCCATGTCTCCGTGATCCCGACTATATCATAATCATTAATAGCTATCTGCGCGTTCAACTCATCCACCTTATTACGAATGCTCCTTGCATTGAGACACAAAGCCTTCAGGCTTGTTTTTACAACGCTCTTACCCCTTATACAATTATGTTGAAAAGTGGCCCTTTTTGATTTTTGCCCTGGATTTGTCTGCCTGCCACTTTTACTTTTCACCTTGCTACCTATTGCTTCCGCCCGCATTTTACACCCCTCTATTTCTCTGCTCACCCATTTAAGAACCCCACCACCTCTTATTCTCTGTTTATTATTGTTTTCTTCTTTCCCCCCTACATGTTGGGTCTGAATGCTTTCCTTCTCTGCCTCCTGCCTCACACACTGTCTAATAGCTTTCTCTATTTGAGTCCCTCCCCCCAACCATTCTAGTTTAAAGTCTCCCCAGTAGCCTTTGCAGATCTCCCCGCCAGGATATCGGTCCCCCTCAGGTTCAAGTGTAACCCATCCTTTTTGTACAGGTCGCACCTTCCACAAAAGAGGTCCCAATGATCCAGAAATTTGAATCCCTGCCCTCTGCACCAGTCCTTCAGCCACGCATTTATCCTCCACCTTGCTCCATTCCTACTCTCACTGTCGCGTGGCACAGGCAGTAATCCCGAGATTGTTACCTTTGCTGTCCTACTCTTTAACTCCCCTCCTAACTGCCTAAATTCTCCTTTCAGGACCTCTTCTCTTTTTTTACCTATGTCATTGGTACCTATATGTACCACGACCTCGGGCTCCTCTCCCTCCCCTTTCAGGATATCTTGGACACGTTGAGACACATCACAGACCCTGGCACCAGGGAGGCAAACTACCATCCGGGTCTCCCGACTGCATGCACAGAATCGCCTGTCTGACCCCCTAACTATAGAGTCCCCTATTAGTATTGCTCTCCTCTTCTTTTCCTTACCCTTCTGAGCAACAGGACCGGTCTCTGTACCGGAGGCCCGGCCGCTGTCGCTACCCCCAGGTAGGCTGTCCCCCCCAACAGTGCTCAAACAGGAGTACTTATTGTCAAGGTGTACAAGGGTACTCTCTAGTCCCTGCCTGTGCCCCTTGCCTCTCCCAACCGTGATCCACTTGCCTGCCTCCTGTGGTCTTGGAGTGACCACCTCCCTGTAACTCCTATCAATGACTTCCTCGCTCTCCCTGACCAGACGGAGGTCATCGAGCTGCTGCTCCAGGTTCCTAATACGGTCCCTTAGGAGCCCCATCTCGATACACCTGGCACAGATGTGGACGTCTGGAGGGCTATCAGACTCCATGACTTCCCACATCTGACATCCAGAACAGTAAACTGCCCTGGCCCTCATACTCCCCTTACCTAGGATATAATACAAAACAAACTGCTACAATACAGTACAACCAGCAGGGATCTTCCTTTGATTCCTTGCTACGCCGAAACCAGACGCAGAATCGCCGAGATCTTTTCCATTTCGGTAGAGATTTTACTTTTCTTTCTAAGTATCCGCTCCTGATTACATTTTGTCGTGTTTATGTACACATTTTTAATCAAATCCTTCTTCCCCCCCCCCCCCCCCCCCCCCCCCCCCAATATTTAAAAAAAAACTGGCTTCTCACCCATAGAAGCAGCCCCAGCCCCAGCCCCAGCCCCTGGTGATCGTTCCATCGTGTGATGGCACAATGCCCAATGTTCACATATGTCCAATCGGAATGGATTCATTTACATATGTCTTTGCAGGAGCCCCAGCCCCTGGTGAACGTCCCATTGTGTGATGTCACAATGCCCAATGTTCACATATGTCCAATCGGAATGGATTCATTTACATATGCCTTTGCAGGAGCACCAGCACCTGGTGAACGTTCCATCGTGTGCTGTCACAATGCCCAATGCTCAAAGACATTCTTGCCATAGAGGGAGTACAGAGAAGGTTCACCAGACTGATTCCTGGGATGTCAGGACTTTCATATGAAGAAAGACTGGATAGACTCGGCTTGTACTCGCTAGATTTTAGAAGATTGAGGGGGTATCTTATAGAAATTTACAAAATTCTTAAGGGGTTGGACAGGCTAGATGCAGGAAGATTGTTCCAGATGTTGGGGAAGTCCAGAACAAGGGGTCACAGTTTAAGGATAAGGGGGAAATCCTTTAGGACCGAGATGAGAAAAACATTTTTCACACAGAGAGTGGTGAATCTCTGGAATTCTCTGCCACAGTAGGTAGTTGAGGCCAGTTCATTGGCTATATTTAAGGAGTTGTTAGATGTGGCCCTTGTGGCTAAAGGGATCAGGGGGCATGGAGAGAAGGCAGGAACAGGATACTGAGTTGGATGATCAGCCATGATCATATTGAATGGTGGTGCAGGCTCAAAGGGCCGAATGGCCTACTCCTGCACTTAATTTCTATGTTTCTATGTTTCCCTCTCTTCACCCCTCTCCCTCTCCCACCCATCCCTCTCTCCCCCACCCCCCTTCCCTCTCTACCCCACCCCCTTCCCTCTCTCCCCCCGCCCCCTTCCCCCTACCCCTCTGTCCCTCTTCCACCACTCCCCCTACCCCTCCCTCCCCACTCTTCCACTTCTCTCCCCTTACCGCACCCCTCTCCCTCCTCCACCCCTCTCTCTTCCCCTCCCTTCCCCTCTCTCTCCCCCACCCCTTCCCCTAACCCTCTGTCCCTCTTCCACCACTCCCCCGTCCCTCTTCCACCACTCCCGCTACCCCTCTACCCCTCCCTCCCTCCCCACTCTTCCACTTCTCTCCCCCTTCTCTCCTCCCCCTCCCCCTCTCCCTCTCCTCACCACTCTCCCTCTCCCATCCCTCTCTCCCCCAGCCCCCTTCCCTCTCTACCCCACACCCTTCCCTCTCTCCCCCCGCCCCTTCCCCCTACCCCTCTGTCCCTCTTCCATCACTCCCCCTACCCCTCTCCTCCTTCCTCCCCACTCTTCCAATTCTCTCCCCCCTTCCCCCTCCACTCTCCCTCCCCACTCTTTCCCCTCTCTCCCCCTCACCCCTCTCTCCCTCCCCTCCCTCCCCATCCCCCCCTCCTCTCTCCCCATCCCCCTCTCTGACCCCCTACCCCGCTCTCCTTTCCCTTCCAAATCTGTCCCGTTTCCTCCTCCTCCTCCACTCCCCTCCCTCCCCTCTTCTCACCCCCCCTCCCCCCACCTGTGTGTTTGGGGGGTGGTTAATGTGAGTGTGTTGCCGCAGCCCCCCCCCCCCCCCCCAAACGCCGTTGAGGAAACAGACCCAACGGGTCTGCACTTGGTCTAGTATATTACTAAAACTCTCATCTTGTTTGTTTCGTTGTCTGTCTGTGTGTCAGTGATTAGTGTGATCCTGAAATTACGCCAAAACGGTACATGATAGCGCTACAATTTTGGCCCACCTTTCTCACCATTGTCATGTGGTGTGCTGTATCACGTTTTGTTCATATTGATGGTAATTTTACAAGTTATCACATTTTAAACTTTACAAAACCACTTTGACAAAAATCTCTTCCATCTGCACTGGCCGTTAGCAGCGTATGGCGTCACAATGGGATCTCATTTACATAAACTGCCCATCAGCAGTGTTCCACCCCACAATGACATCACAATGTGATCCCATTTACTTTGAAAAAAAACTCCATTTTAAAAAACGTTCCACCTCACAACGATGTCAAGGGGGTAGGGAAGGGAGGAGGAGAGGGGAAAGAAGAGGGAGGGTGAACAGGAGGGGGTGGAAGTGCTGGGGATGAGGAGGAATGGAGGAGGATAGGGGTAGGAAATGGGATGGCGAGGCGCACTTTGGGAGGGTTGCCATGACTCGCGTCACAATGGGATCTCTGGCGTCACAACGGGAACACATCAGCCGCGCCTTGCGCAGTTGGGGGCTATGGGTAAGTGGTGGAATATCACGTTCGAGGACCAGCCATCCCGTGTGACAGGGACCCAACAGGTCCCACTTGGTCTAGTTACTATTAAAACCTTGCACACGTTTAATTCACTTTTTGGGATGTTGCACAGTATTATAATAAATATTCCAATAAACCTGCTATATTTGAAGGGGGCACGACAATCAGTCCTGTTCTGTTTACATGTGGAAGGAGTTGAGGAACTAGGCCTCAGTAAGATGAAAGAGAACATGGGAACTATGGTCTGACTGAGTAGGAAGAGAGTGTGGGAACCAGGGTTGTACCGAGTTGGAAGGGAGTGTGGTATATGTCACCTGGTGAGCCATATGCCGTATCATCAGGATTTCTAAATACAGGGGCTCCCCAATTATGGGAGGCCTGATTTACAGAAATCTAACTTTATGTAAATTCTCCCATAGAACTTTAAATACCAGCAAATGATGGCTCCGTGAAAATAAACCTGCTATTTGTACTTGACTGTGGATGTTTGTTGTAGAGTCTTCAAAGTTTAATATACCTGAATAATTGATGCTGAAATGTCTGGATGGGCAAAGATCCAAGTATTTAAGCGGTGGGTGGTTAAAAAGAAACCTTACTGAAATGTCATTGCCTCCACTGCTGCTTTGGCTCTATACGACTTACTGCAAATTAGAAAAGTTCTGTTATTATTTCTGTTCTCTTGTTCCACTCACTGTTTGTTTCCAACTTGCAGATGAATCAGTTAACTGAAATTGGTTCCCAGGAGAGTGAGTGCAGAGGTCGCGCTGATTCCTATCATAGTCTAGAGAGGACCTGTTTGTGAGAGGCAGGGTGGCAGAGAGAGAAAGCAGTGGGTGATTGGCACGTTTTCTGGATGGATTGTTGAATCTGGAGGCCCGTGGTTGTAGTTACATTAAATACAAAGTAAAATAAAATTATTCATGAACTTCAGCCAACATTTACTTCCCAGCTCTAACATGTTCAAGAAAGTGGTGGTGCTTCTTGATCTTCTGCAGCCTCAGTGAATACTCCCATTCTACTGTTGGAAAGGGAACCCCCAAGACGTAGTTGCAGTGGCAAGAAGAACTAACAATTTATTTCTAAGTACTTATGGCGTTTAATTTGAAGGACATTGTATAACATTCTCGCGGGTCCACTGCTTTTGTCACAGGTGGGGAGGAAGGAGGAGGAGGGAGGCAAGGGGAGGAGGAGGGGGGAACCCCGGATTCCGACCTTTGGGTCGCCGCCCCATGCCATTGGAAATGGGTATGGCAAAGTATTAATGTGGTGTGAATACTACTTGCCACCCACCATGCCTGAATGTTGCGTGCATGAATGTTGCATTCATCTTGCTATATGCAGCCTTGGACCAGTTGTAACCAGTTGCAGTTGGAAATGAATATTATGCACTAGACTAAGTGGGACCAGTTGGGTCCCAGCTTCACATGGGAGGGCTGGTGCCCCAACGCAATATTCCACCTCTCCATTATTCCAATATTGCTGGCCAGTGGGTGGCTTTCTGGAGTGCTAGCATGGTGTTGTGGGCCGAAGGGACTGGTTTCCATGGGGCTAGTATGGACATTGTGGGCCGGCAGCTCAGTCACTGAGACCACTCACACACATACTTACACACACACACGCACACACACACACACGCGCACACACACACACACACACACACACACACACACACACACACACACACACACACACACAGTCTGAAGAAGGGTCTCGACCCGAAACGTCGCCTATTTCCTTTGCTCCATAGATACTGCCTCACCCGCAGAGTTTCTCCAGCATTTTTGTCTACTTGTGAAGTAAGATAACTCTTGTAACATAGCCAACTCGTCCACAGCAAGCTATAACAAAGAGCATTGTGCTAATGTCTGAATAAGCTATTTTAATACTGTGATTGGAAATAAATACTGGCTAGATGCTGGGCATAACTCTCCTACCGTAATGATATTTTTTTACTTCTACTTTAAAGAGCAGAGAGAGCCTTGGTTTAACATCTTATCTGAGAGACAGCATCTTCCACTTTACCGTCCTCCCTCAATATTGCACAGAAGCATCACAGTCCTCTGGAACGGCACCTGAGCTCTCTCCACCTGATTCGGAGGTGATAGTGCTACAAACGGAGTTGCAGCCGACACGAATCAAGGACAATATGAAATCTATCATTCATCCCTTCACCAATCTTTAGATTTGCCCATGCCAATACTTTTCTGTGGTCCAGCCCTTGTCTCAGCAGCTATAGCATGATTCCTGAAAACTGTATTTCCTGCCTGTATTAACCATATTTTCTCCATGCCACAGAGGAGCTTGGAGTAACAAGGGAAAGATCCAATTTCTGTGTGATAGGTGTAGAAACTAATGAGGTGATATGTAAAGAAAGTTTTGTTTTTTTGAAATATTAGCAGCTCAAAAAGATAGAAAGCAGAATTACAAAGGTAATAACATCAGGAATCCAACCTGAGTCACATGCAAATTGGCAAAAAGGTAATTAAGATCAAAATGTTGAATGCAAGGCTCAGAATGGGTTTTAGGGAGTTGAGTTTCAATTCATGGGGCAATGGCACTGGTAGTGGAGAAAAGGGTAGGAATTCCATTATGATGGGCTCTGACCAATCCACGTCACCATATCTGGTGTACTTGATACATTTCTTACTTAGTTTAAAAGAACAATCATTATTTTATTTATCAACCAGGACAAAGCAGTTTGCTTCTTCCCCCACTGAAACTCATATTCAGCCTCCCACGTTACCATTGCACTGGAAGAAGTATCCAAAAATCTGAAGAATGTGCTGCAGTTATGCATCGTCACTTTTAAAACCATCTCTTGGGATGGTTTTAAAAGAGAAAAGATCACAATTATCACACAAACTATTATCTCCAAGTTCCTGTGTAAATACTTGAAAGTGAATCTTTAACTTGTGTATCTACTGCCTTTCCTCCCAAGGTCTGAATTCCTTATCTAACACTACTGTGAAGCTCCATCTCTAAAAGAATATGAAGATTCAAGAAAAATGATGCCTACCATCACCTTAAGACAATCAGACAAATCTCAGCCTTTTATGGTCGTCATGTTTCATCTGTTATGTTTCTAGCTTAGTCCATGAATAGCCTTTAGAACTATTTAAATTAACTTCTATTGACAATCAGTTTTGTTTTGCTGAGCTTATTTTTTACCCAGGTGTACCACAAAGCCCTGCGTAGCTGTTGTCTCACACATTCGATTTCTTTGTTCCAACCACCTGTCTATCAACTTCACCCCCACTTCCCACCACACCTATTGCCTGTCACGCTTTGTCCAGCCCCTCTCTCCAAGCTTTCTTTTCATCTCACCCTCCTGCAATCAATTTGAAGAAGGGTCCCGACCTGAAACATCACCTATCCGTGTTCTCCAGAGATGCTACCTGACCTACTGAGTTACTCCAGCATTTGGGCCTTTTTTGTAAATAAGCAACTGTAATTCCTTGTTTCCACATATACAAACACATATGTCTCATGTATTGGCAGGAGCAGGCTTCCTGGGTGTGTCAATGTGATGACAACACAGTACAAAGACTGGAACATGACTTCAAGATGACGCTCCAGCAGCAAAGTACCCTTGAGCAGTGGGCTGCCTGGCTTGATAACGTGGTGACACAGGTGTTGAAGCCCTATGAAGGGAGCGCTAGTTTTCCCAAAGCTGCTCGTCAATTCCTGCTGAAATGGTCCTTTTACAGGTAAATTACGACAGGTCTGAAAGTAAATAAAGTAGAAATTTGCTATCAGAGATAGGTTGAACGTGTAGGTCAAGCATACTCCCAAGAAGAAAATATTAGATGTATTCTCTGTGACACCCTCAGCACGTAAGAAATAGGAGGACTGGCGGTTTAAGCCTGCACAATCATTCATCACGATCACAGTACTGACTGCATTATCCCTAAACTTTCCTAATATCCAGAAAGTAACAGATCTACTGTAAGTTTCGAATGGGTCTCCATAGTTCTCCAGGGTAGAAAAATCTAAAGAATCGCCCCCCTCTGAGTGAAGATTTTTTTTCCTCTATCGCAATGCTAAACGGCTTAAACTTTATTCTCAACTGTACCCCTGGTTCAAGAACTTTGTTGGGGAAACATGTTTCCTGAATATAGCCAGTCAAACCTTTCAGGATTTTTAAAGTTTTGATGAAATCCACTCTCATTTTTCTAAACTTTAGAGGAGTTGGATCTAGTCTACTCAGTCTGTCCTTGTACAACACACCTTCGATTCCTGGCACCATTTCAGGGTATCTTCATGCATTCCCACTATAAAACGTGCATCATTTCACAGGTAAAGGGATCAAAACTCTGCAATTCTCACCAAGGATCTCACCAAGGTTTTATACTTAGTTTATTATAACCTCCTTATTCCTGCTAGCACACCCTCTATTGCTCTTCCTAATTGCTTGATGCGTCTGCATGTGATTTGTGTTCATGCAGAGCCAGGTCATTTTGAACATCAAATCCACCCAATCCCTCACCATTTAATAAACATGGTGCTTTTCTGTTAACTGTATCAAAAGGTATGATCTCAGTTTTCCACATTATATTTCATCTGGCATGTTCCTGCCTACCTAGCTGGTCCATATTTCCCTAAAGCAGTGGTTCTTAACCTTTTTGGCATACGTAAGCGCATTCGCGAACAAAATACTGTATGTGGTATGTACCATTGTTAGGTTCCTAAAAATGGGCTCAACAAATGGATATGTTATTTATGACCCCTTCATGTCTCCCGGTAAAGCCCCAAACGATCCCCCCATGGGGGTTCGACCCCCAGGTTAAGAACCACTGCCCTGAAGACTCTTTACATCCTCCTCAGTACTCACAATCCCGCCTACATTAGTATCATCAGCAATGTTGGAAATATGACTTTGTATTTCCTCGTCCAAATTTTTTTATATAGATTGTGAATAGCTGGGCACCAGGCACCAATTCCGGATGTACTTCCCTGGTCACGGCTAGTCAACCCGAGAAATCCATGGATTTAGCTTTCTGTTCAATAGCCATTTGTATATTACTTCCAATTCCATGTCCTTGAGTCATATTGATCAACATCCTATGCAAGACTTTATCGAAATCCAAATGCACTACATCCAGTGGTTCCCCACATCTATTTTACTAGTTATATCTTATTAGAAGTTCCGTAGATGTCAAACATTTTCATATATCCATGTCATCATCACTTAATCCTTTATTCTTTTCATATTTATAACCATTAGCAATTGGTAACTCTCTGGTTTTTTTCTCCCTCTTTCTTCAATAAAGTGTCACCTTTGCTATCCTCTAATCCACAAGAATCTATAAAAGCCTCGGCAATGATAACCAAAGCTCTCACTATCTCTATCTTCAAAGTTTCAGGATGTAGATCATTTGATCCTTCAGATTTATCTTTCAAGCACATCAACATCTCCAGAACAACTTACTGATTAATTGTTAATTCCTTCATTTCCCTATTCACAGTAGAGTCTTAAACATAGAAACATAGAAAGTAGGTGCGAGAGTAGACCACCAGGTCCGTCGAGCCCGCACCGCCATTCGCTCATGGCTGAACACTAAACAGACACACTTACCCACAAACAGTAGACACAAGACACAGAACACAAGACACTACCCTCCCCTTTATACCGCTATCACCCCTCTCCACCCCAAGAACCGCGTGATCTCCTGGGGGAGGCAAAAAACCGGATAAAAACCCAGGTCCAATTCGGGGAAAAAATCCGGGAAATTCCTCTCCGACCCCAATCCAGGCGATCGACACTTGTCCAGGAGATCACTCAGGTCTTACTATACTAACCATACCTAGGTCCATATCCCTGCCCTCTCCCCGTAGCCCCTTATCCCCTTGGCAGCTAAAAAACCATCTATTTTAGACTTAAATATATTTAACGTTTCTGCTTCCACTGCTCCCTGGGGCAGTGAATTCCATAAATTAACCACCCTCTGGGTGAAGAAGTTCTTCCTCATCTCAGTTTTAAAAGAGCCCCCCCTTATTCTGCGACTATGTCCCCTAGTTCTAGTTTCCCCGATCATTGGGAACATCCTCGGTGCATCCACCCGATCAAGGCCCCTCACGATCTTATATGTTTCAATGAGATCGCCTCTCATTCTTCTAAACTCCAAAGAGTAGAGTTCCAGCCTACTTAACCTTTCCTCATATGTCAATCCCCTCATTGCAGGAATTAATCTTGTAAACCTTCGCTGCACTGCCTCCAGGGCTAGTACATCCTTTCTTAAGTATGGACCCCAGAACTGTACACAGTATTCCAAATGTGGTCTCACTAATACTGTGTACAGCTGCAGCAAGACCTCCGTGTTTTTATACTCAATCCCCCTAGCAATAAAGGCCAAAACTCCATTGGCCTTCCTGATTGCTTGCTGCACCTGCATACTAACTTTTAGTGATTCATGTACTAATACCCCTAGATCCCTTTGCGTTGCATTACAACGCAGCTCCTCCTCATTTAGAAAATAACTTGCCCTATCATTTTTTTTCCCAAAGTGAATGACTTCACATTTATTAGTATTAAATTTCATCTGCCAAGTTGTTGCCCACTCACCTAGCTTATCTATATCCTTTTGCAGACTCTTCCTATCCTCCTCATCCCCTACTTTTCCTCCCATTTTTGTATCGTCCGCAAATTTTGATATATTACACTTGGTTCCCTCCTCCAAATCATTTATATAAATTGTGAACAACTGGGGTCCCAGCACCGACCCTTGCGGAACCCCGCTAGTTACCGGTTGCCATCCCGAGTATGAACCATTTATCCCCACTCTCTGCTTCCTATTTGTTAGCCAATCCTCTACCCATGCTAATATATTACCCCCAATCCCATAATTTTTTATTTTTAGCAATAGTCTCTTATGTGGCACCTTGTCAAAAGCCTTTTGGAAGTCCAAGTATACCACATCCACCGGTTCCCCTTTATCCACCCGGGTTGTTACTTCCTCAAAGAATTCGAGCAGATTCGTTAAACAGGACTTCCCCTTCACAAAACCATGCTGGTTCTGTCCGATGAGGTCATGTTTATCCAAGTGCCCCGTTAGTGTTTCTTTAATAATTGTCTCTAACATTTTACCCACCACCGATGTTAGACTAACCGGTCTATAGTTACCCGCCTTCTGTTTACTTCCTTTTTTAAATATAGGTGTTACATTGGCCATTTTCCAATCCACTGGGACCGTTCCTGCCTCCAGGGAGTTTTGGAAAATTATCACCAATGCATCCACAATCCCCACCGCTATCTCCCTCAAGACCCTTGGATGTAATCCATCAGGCCCAGGGGATTTATCCTCCTTCAGTCTCATTAATTTCCCTAATACCACCTCCTTGGTGATCTTAATAGTATTTAGCTCCTCCATTCCTACCGCCCCCTGTTTATCCAGCGTTGGAATATTTTTTGTGTCTTCTATGGTGAAGACTGATACAAAATACTCGTTTAATGCCTTTGCCATTTCCATGTTCCCCACCAACAACTCTCCAGTCTCACCCTCCAATGGACCAACGTTCACCTTAGCCACCCTTTTTCTTTTTATATAGCTATAAAAACTCTTACTATTAGTTTTTATGTTGTTCGCTAAATTCCTTTCATAGTCTATTTTCCCCGTCTTAATTAATCTCTTAGTTATTTTTTGCTGACCTTTAAATGCTTCCCAATCCTCTGCCCTCCCACTATCTCTGGCTACCTTATATGCCCTTGCCTTCAGCCGAATACTATCCTTTATAGTTTTACTGAGCCATGGCTGACTGTTCTTACCCTTACCCCTTTTTTTCTTCATAGGAATAAATTTTTCTTGAAGGTTATACAGTAGATCCTTAAACGTACACCACTGCTCATGTACCGTCTTATTCTTGAGTCTGCTATCCCAGTCAACTTTGATCAGCTCAGTCCTCATACCTTCATAATCCCCCTTATTTAGACTAAGCACCCTAGCCTGAGTTTCAACCTGCTCCCCTTCTATTTGAATATGGAATTCGACCATATTGTGGTCACTTGTTCCCAACGAGTCCCTAACTATGACATTTTTAATTAATCCTGCTTCATTACACAGGACCAGATCCAAGATTGCCTCCCCCCTTGTCGGTTCTGCGACATACTGTTCTAGGAACCCGTCTCTAATACATTCTATAAACTCTTCCTCTAGTCTACCCTGCCCAGTTTGGTTTGCCCAATTAATATGAAAATTGAAGTCCCCCATGATTACAGCAGTTCCCTTTTTACATGCGTCAACTATTTGCAGATTTATGTTCTGACTAACAGCGTCACAGCTATTTGGAGGTCTATAAATTACACCCACTAGTGTTTTTTTCCCCTTGTTATTCTCTATCTGTACCCAAGCTGTTTCACTATCCTGATCCTTCAACGCAATATCCTTCCTCTCTATTGCCGTTATTCCCTCCCTTATTAAAAGGGCCACCCCTCCTCCCTTTCTTTCCTGTCTATCTTTTCTAATTGTCGAGTACCCCTCTATATTTAACTCCCAGTCCTGATCCCCTTGCAGCCATGTCTCCGTAATGGCCACGATATCATAACTATATATACTTAATTGCACCGTTAATTCATTTATCTTATTTCGAATACTCCGTGCATTTAGATAAAGCACTTTCAGATGATTTTTACTACCCTTCCTTTCCGTTTTTGCCCCTTTTACATCTAGAGCTTTATCTTCACACATTCTGGATCCTCCTGTCACATTTTGATTTTCCGCTTCCCCACTGATACCCTGCTCTATTTCCTCTACCCCTGCCGTTATTACCCCCCTTGATACCTCCCCCCCGCTACTTAGTTTAAAGACCTCTCTACTGCCCTAGTTATATGATTTGCCAGGACCCCAGTCCCAGCACCGTTCAGGTGAAGTCCGTCCTTACAGAACAGATCCCCCCCTGTCCCAGTACTGGTGCCAGTGGCCCAAGAAACCAAACCCATTTTTCCCACACCAGTCTTTGAGCCACGCATTCAGCTTTTTAATTTTACGTACCCTCGCCGATTTGGCCCGTGGCTCAGGTAGCAATCCGGAAATCAGTACCCTCGAGGTTCTGCTTTTTAATTTATTCCCTAACTGCTCAAACTCCTTCAGCAGATCCTCCTTCCTCGTCCTTCCTATGTCATTGGTCCCCACATGGACCACGACCACTGGATCCTCCCCCTCCCTCTGCAAATTTCTCTCCAGCACCGCAGAGATATCCTTAACCCTAGCACCGGGTAGGCAACACAGCCTTCGGGACATGTTCTGCTGGCCGCAGAGAACCTTATCTACCCCCCGAATAATACTATAACCTATCACAACGGCATTTCTTCTAACTCCCCCCTCTTGAATGGCCCCCTGATCCACGGTGCTGCAGCCAGGTTGCTCATCCCTCCCACAGCCCCTGATCCCGTCCTCACATTGAGTAAGAGCCTCGGTCATGCTCGTCAGGGACAAGGGCTGTGGCTCCTGCCGCATCTCCTCCTGGTTCCCCTTACCTGCCTCGCTTATGGCCACACCTTCCTTTCCTTGCTCACTAACTACTGAATTAGTTAAACTGGTCGGTGTGACCATCCCCTGGCACAAAACATCCAGGTAATACTCCCCCTCCCTGATGTTCCGCAGCGTATGAAGTTGGGTCTCCAGCTCATCAATGCGGAGCTCGAGTTCCGCTAGCCTCAAACACTTACTGCAGCTGTAGGGATCATCTACATCAATGGTGTCGACAAATTCCCACATCTCACAGTATTGGCACATCTCCTGGCCAATCCATTTCGATTGGACATCTGTTAGCATTGTAGCATGAGTCATTGATTGAGTGGACTACGGCAAGCTTCCGTTTAGTCAACTGACAACTACTGTTGGGTCAGGATCTTGATTCCCTAAAATATCCAACAGGTTTTGTGTGCCTTCTGTGAAGACTGACGCAATATAATTTTAAAATCCTCTGTAATTTCCTTATTTCCCTGTATAAATTGTCACATTTATCTGAGGTTATCACATTTTCCCTTGTAATCATTTCCTTTTTATGTACTTATAAAAGCTCTAACAGTTCTACTGACATCTCTGAAACCTTTGAGACTTTTATGCAGACCTGAATGGGCAAGATATGGAAAGATAGGAATCTAATGTAGGCATGTGATTAGGGTATATGGGTAAGAAGATCAGCATGGCTGTGAGGACCAAAGAGCCACTTTCCTTGCTGTTCAACTCCATGTTAATTCTTATGTTTTTTTGCAGTCTGCAGTCTATTCTATCTTGCCGTTCCATATTAATCTCTTGGTTCTCCGTTGCCTCATTGGCAATTGATTGGCCAATTATGTGTTATTTAACATTAAACCCAAGTAAAGATAGTACTGCATTTTGACCAGATCTGCTAATCATTTGGAGCTGCCTGCATCTGCACAGAAATGATTTGATCTCACAAGGTGATGAGATCATGTACTCAGCAAAAATTACATAGCATTGGAGATCAGGAGCTGAAATATTATTTCTCCTGTGCAGCCACAAATCTTCACTTATCTATTAGCTACAGTTTGCTAATTAAGTGTGGCTCTGTAGTAAAAGTCAAAACTGTCCATAGATGAAATTGTTAAGCCACGTCTTATCTGAAGCACCCATGAAAGCTGCTTCATACCCTGATCGCATTCTTAGAAGACCCTCTAAATCACTTAGCATTTAGGACTTAGATGAGCTTTGTGTACAAATTTTAAGTACACTGTGCAATTTAATCACAATGACCAATTGTACATGTGCTAAATATACAGAAGGCTTCAGTCTTCTGCATGCATTAATGAAAGGGCTTGCACACAAACTAAAAATCCCTCAATTTCTAAAGGAAACAAAACCTTTCTCTGCTCCTGGTTGATGTTTACCTCCGGTTTGGTGTTCAACCTTTACGTAACATTTCTTTAGAAATACTAAATAATGGGGGAAAAACTTAATGATAGAATGAGAAAATATCAAAATTAATTCTACTTGTTTAATTTTATGATCAGTCAGGAATGTTTAAATGTTATGTACCAGCATTGGAACAATTAAATGTTTCATCTAGATATTGGCACTAAAGACAATCTAATTGAAATGTTCTTTTTAAATATCTGCATAATAAAGCACAACTATGAGAAGGGTCAATTTTAAGGTGAAAAATGTATTCACTTTGATTTTAAAAATTGGTTCCTGATATAATGAAAATAACATATTAAGATGGATTGGAGAAAACATTTTATTGTGTCATTCCAACTGTTGGAGATGAGTTTCAGATGCTCAATGTAGGTTTTTCAGGTGCAAGGACAAACAGGCATCCTTTCTTTCCTTTCCATCTTATTTGGAAGAGTGGCTACATTTCAGCAGCCATTTGATCCTTTTATTCCCAAAGTTGCATTATTCATCTAAGTGGTGAGTCTTGGCATTGCCTTCATCCAAGAAGGATTAACAAACCTTGTCTCTGTCTCTTGCCTGGAAAGTATGTGTATTTCTCAGAGAGGGACATTAGATTTTGAGCAGCAGCAGAAACCTAGATGATATTTGCCCTCCATATCTCATTAATATTGACATTTGTGTGCCCACCAAGTGTAGTATTGATGAAGGGCTATATTTAAAAGGTTCAAACATCTGGTGCATGTATTATTAGTTCAGAACTCATTAAGCTGTTAGGGAATATGACATTTGTACTTGTGAAGATCATGTAACCTCATGCCTCCAATGTTCCAACAGTTCCATGGTTATTCGAGACCTGACCTTACGGAGTGCAGCAAGTTTTGGTTCTTTCCATCTGATACGCTTGTTGTATGATGAGTACATGTTTTATCTGGTGGAGCACAGGGTGGCTCAGGCTACTGGGGAAACGCCTATCGCTGTGATGGGAGAGGTAAGGTTTAAAGGGTCTTAAAATATAATAACAGCTTTTTACTACAAATATAGAAACATAGAAACATAGAAATTAGGTGCAGGAGTAGGCCATTCGGCCCTTCGAGCCTGCACCGCCATTCAATATGATCATGGCTGATCATCCAACTCAGTATCCCGTACCTGCCTTCTCTCCATACCTTCTGATCCCCTTAGCCACAAGAGCCACATCTAACTCCCTCTTAAATATAGCCAATGAACTGGCCTCAACTACCCTCTGTGGCAGAGAGTTCCAGAGATTCACCACTCTCTGTGTGAAAAAAGTTTTTCTCATCTCGGTTTTAAAGGATTTCCCCCTTATCCTTAAGCTGTGACCCCTTGTCCAGGACATCCCCAACATCGGGAACAATCTTCCTGCATCTAGCCTGTCCAACCCCTTAAGAATTTTGTAAGTTTCTATAAGATCCCCCCTCAATCTCCTAAATTCTAGAGAGTATAAACCAAGTCTATCCAGTCTTTCTTCATAAGACAGTCCTGACATCCCAGGAATCAGTCTGGTGAACCTTCTCTACACTCCCTCTATGGCAATAATGTCCTTCCTCAGATTTGGAGACCAAAACTGTACCCAATGCTCCAGGTGTGGTCTCACCAAGACCCTGTACAACTGCAGTAGAACCTCCCTGCTCCTATACTCAAATCCTTTTGCTATGAAAGCTAACATACCATTCGCTTTCTTCACTGCCTGCTGCACCTGCATGCCTACTTTCAATGACTGGTGTATCATGACACCCAGGTCTCGCTGCATCTCCCCTTTTCCTAATCGGCCACCATTTAGATAATAGTCTGCTTTCCTGTTTTTGCCACCACATTTATCCACATTATACTGCATCTGCCAAACATTTGCCCACTCACCCAGCCTATACAAGTCACCTTGCAGTCTCCTAGCATCCTCCTCACAGCTAACACTGCCCCCCAGCTTAGTGTCATCCGCAAACTTGGAGATATTGCCTTTAATTCCCTCATCCAGATCATTAATATATATTGTAAATAGCTGGGGTCCCAGCACTGAGCCTTGCGGTACCCCACTAGTCACTGCCCGCCATTGTGAAAAGGACCCGTTTACTCCTACTCTTTGCTTCCTGTTTGCCAGCCAGTTCTCTATCCACATCAATACTGAACCCCCAATGCCGTGTGCTTTAAGTTTGTATACTAATCTCTTATGTGGGACCTTGTCGAAAACCTTCTGGAAGTCCAGATACACCACATCCACTGGTTCTCCCCTATCCACGCTACTAGTTACATCCTCGAAAAATTCTATAAGATTCGTCAGACATGATTTACCTTTCGTAAATCCATGCTGACTTTGTCCAATGATTTCACCACTTTCCAAATGTGCTGTTATCCCATCTTTAATAACTGACTCTAGCAGTTTCCCCACTACCGATGTTAGACTAACTGGTCTGTAATTCCCCGTTTTCTCTCTCCCTCCCTTCTTAAAAAGTGGGGTTACGTTTGCTACCCGCCAATCCTCAGGAACTACTCCAGAATCTAAAGAGTTTTGAAAGATTATTACTAATGCATCCACTATTTCTGGAGCTACTTCCTTAAGTACTCTGGGATGCAGCCTATCTGGCCCTAGGGATTTATCGGCCTTTAATCCATTCAATTTACCCAACACCACTTCCCGACTAACCTGGATTTCACTCAATTCCTCCATCTCCTTTGACCCGCGGTCCCCTGCTATTTCCGGCAGATTATTTATGTCTTCCTTAGTGAAGACGGAACCAAAGTAGTTATTCAATTGGTCCGCCATATCCTTGTTCCCCATGATCAACTCACCTGTTTCTGACTGCAAGGAACCTACATTTGTTTTAACTAATCTCTTTCTTTTCACATATCTATAAAAACTTTTGCAGTCAGTTTTTATGTTCCCTGCCAGTTTTCTTTCATAATCTATTTTTCCTTTCCTAATTAAGCCCTTTGTCCTCCTCTGCTGGTCTCTGAATTTCTCCCAGTCCTCTGGTATGCTGCTTTTTCTGGCTAATTTGTACGCATCATCCTTCGCTTTGATACTATCCCTGATTTCCCTTGTTATCCACGGATGCACTACCTTCCCTGATTTATTCTTTTGTCAAACTGGGATGAACAATTTTTGTAGTTCATCCATGCAGTCTTTAAATGTCTTCCATTGCATATCCACCGTCAACCCTTTTAGAATTAATTGCCAGTCAATCTTGGCCAATTCACGTCTCATACCCTCAAAGTTACCTTTCTTTAAGTTCAGAACCATTGTTTCTGAATTAACAATGTCACTCTCCATCCTAATGAAGAACTCAACCATATTATGGTCACTCTTGCCCAAGGGGGCACGTACAACAAGACTGCTAACTAACCCTTCCTCATTACTCAATACCCAGTCTAAAATAGCCTGCTCTCTCGTTGGTTCCTCTACATGTTGATTTAGATAACTATCCCGCATACATTCCAAGAAATCCTCTTCCTCAGCACCCCTGCCAATTTGATTCACCCAATCTATATGTAGATTGAAGTCACCCATTATAACTGTTTTGCCTTTGTCGCACGCATTTCTAATTTCCTGTTTGATACCATCTCCAACTTCACTACTACCGTTAGGTGGCCTGTACACAACACCCACCAGCGTATTCTGCCACTTAGTGTTTCGCAGCTCTACCCATACCGATTCCACATCCTCCAAACTAATGTCCTTCCTTTCCATTGTGTTAATCTCCTCTCTAACCAGCAACGCTACCCCACCTCCTTTTCCTTTCTCTCTATCCCTCCTGAATATTGAATATCCCTGGATGTTCAGATCCCAGCCTTGGTCACCCTGGAGCCATGTCTCCGTGATCCCAACTATATCATAATCATTAATCGCTATCTGCACGTTCAACTCATCCACCTTATTACGAATACTCCTTGCATTGAGACACAAAGCCTTCAGGCTTGTTTTTACAACACTCTTACCCCTTATACAATTATGTTGAAAAGTGACCCTTTTTGATTTTTGCCCTGGTTTTGTCTGCCTGCCACTTTTACTTTTCACCTTGCTACCTATTGCTTCTACCCTCATTTTACACCCCCCTGCCTCTCTGCTCTTGTGCCCATCCCCCTGCCACATTAGTTTAAGTCCTCCCCGACAGCACTAGCAAACACTCCCCCAAGGACATTGGTTCCATTCCAGCCCAGGTGCAGACCGTCCTGTTTGTACTGGTCCCACCTCCCCCAGAACTGGTTCCAATGCCCTAAAAATTTGAATCCCTCCCCCTTGCACCATTTTTCAAGCCACGTATTCATCTGCAATATCCTCCTATTTCTACTCTGACTGGCCCGTGGTACTGGTAGTAATCCAGAGATTATTACCTTTGAGGTCCTACTTTTAAGTTTATCTCCTAGCTCCCTAAATTCATCTTGTAGGACCTCATCCCTTTTTTTACCTATATCGTTGGTGCCAATATGCACCACGACAACTGGCTGTTCACCCTCCCCCTCCAGAATGTTCTGCAGCCGTTCAGTGACATCCCTGACCCTTGCACCAGGGAGGCAACATACCATCCTGGAGTCTCGTTTGCGGCCGCATCCAAGCCATTCTGCAAATAATGTCACATTTGAAATCAATATTTCTTAAAAAGGTTACTCCAGTAATCTCTCATGTTCATTTGAACATCTGTTAATTAGTACTCTAATGGCTCGACATGAGAGAACTCAAGTAAGAAAATACTTTGCAGATTACATGAATTTTGAGCAGCAGCAGAAACCTAGATGATATTTACTCTCCATATCTCACAAATACTAAATATCATGCAACACCTCTTTGCAACCGTCTGCTATTGATGAAGGATTTCATTTGAAAGATTCATTCATGTGATACATACTAGAATTCCTTTTTTATTTTCTGTCTTTATTATTCTATTTCCATTGGTTTCCAGTCTCCTATCTCTGATTATTACAACATATATAAAAATGTAAAAAGCAAGACTTGGCCAGTTGGCTCCTTGAAGCAACAGTATTATTTTGTAAGATCATGACTGACCCGATCTCGGATTCAACATCACTTTCATTCTCTTTCCCCACACAGCTGGTCTTTCTTTTGGTTTAAATGTCTGTCAGTTGAATAAATTCACTAACATCATCTCAGCATCATGGGACAGAAATTTAAAAGATTCATGACACTCTGAAAAAAAGAAATTCTTGCTCATCTCTGAATGAAATCGGCAACCATTTTTTCTTGAACCCACTATAGGAAACATCCTCAGCATCCATCATGTCAATCCTTCGCAGAATCTTTGTATGTTTCAATAAGATTGGCTATCATTCTTGAATATGCTGATGAGTATAGGCCCAACATGATCAACCTTTCCAACTATGTCAATCTTTCATCTAGAAATCAACAATAAAATGTTTAAGAAGGAACTGCAGATGCTGGAAAATCGAAGGTAGACAGAAATGCTGGAGAAACTCAGCGGGTGAGGCAGCATCTATGGAGCAAAGGAAATAGGCAACGTTTTGGGTCGAGACCCTTCAAACTGATGTGAGGGTGGGGGGGGGGGTGGCGGGAAGAAGACTATTTCCTTCGCTCCATAGATGCTGCCTCACCCGCTGAGTTTCTCCAGCATTTTTGTCTAACTTAATAAAATGTATCTGTGCTTCCGCCAATGCAAGTTGATCACTTATCCTTAGTTAAATATGGAGACCAAAACTGTATATAGTATTCCAGATGTGGTCTCACCAAGGCCTTCTAAAATTGCAGTAAAACTGGCTACTTTAATAAAGACCAACATTCCACTAATCCTCCAAATTGCTGTACCTTCATGCTAATCCTTTGTAATCCACATACAAGCACTCTCAGCTGCTTTTGTAGTATCACTCTACATATTCATTTACTTTTTCATTCATTTCTTATAATTGATAATCTTATATTTTTCCATGTTATACTTCATCTGGCAATTTCTTATCTATCACTGACCTATCTATATCTCTTTGTAGGCTGTTTGCATTCTTCTCATGGCTAGCCAGCCCATGTAAGCTTTTATCAACAGCAAATTTAGCCACCGTGCACTTGATCCTTTGTCTAGAGCATCAATACAGATAGTAAATAGTTAACGCAGCACTGAACCTATGCCACCTCACTAGATACTGATTGCTACTATGAGAAAAATCAGTTTATCCAAACTCTGTTTGTGTTTCTTGTTGCTCTTCTATTCATGCCATTATATTAACCCATGTGCGGACGTGGCGTCGAAGGCCGAGAAGCAGAAACAAAGAAGTGGAAGCCAAATAACCGAACAGAAACGTAGCCGAAAAGCCAACTAACCGAAAGCTTACAAAGCCGAAAAACCAACGAACCGAAAGGGCAGGACGCCTAAAAGCCAACAAACCGAAAGGGTGGGACGCCTAAAAGCAAACTCACCAAAAGGCCGCTATGCCGAAACGCTAATTCACCGAAAGGCTGCGTCGCCTACAAGTCAACTCACCGAAAAGCCGCTCTGCCTAAAAGTCAAATAACAGACATGATGCTGCCGGGGGGTGGGACTTGTCAGCGATTGGTCCAGACCCCCGCGTCCATCACATCACCGGCATGTAGAGACGGGAGGGTGGGGTTATTTTCCCACAAAAGCCATAGGTGACTGGGCACTCTGACCCGAGCACCAAGTTGTAAGCGGCCGAAGGAGCGCATCCCTCGGGCCAGCCCCCACTCTCCCACGGCCACGGCCGCCTTCTGCCTCGTCTCCCCCGCGGCCGCACTGTGACGGGCTGTGAGTCGGCAGCGCACGCACACACACGGGGCTAGGTGGAGCAGAGGTGTGGGACAGGCTGGTCCCTCCGCCCACCCAGTCACTAACCGCGATGCATTGCCATCGAACCTTAACCCCCATACCAGGGTGATTAACCACCCGATACCCACACCGGGTAATTCACCTCCACCCCGGCCGCAGGGACAGACGGCATTGGCAGCCATAGTAAATCGCTTTTAAAACATGGGGACACACACAAATTCCCTGGCGCGCCGATGACAAGTGTGCATGACAACGAACAATTTTATCTCCTCCCATTCACCCCCCCCTCCCCTTGACAACAAGAAGCACGTTTTATTTATTGTTTAAACACAGTAATACCGTCTGGTTGCCTGCGTAACGCACACAAGCTCCCACGCTCAAAACACCAGATAATCTATAATCTGTTTTAACTGAAGATGGGCACAAAAAGCTGGAGTAACTCAGTGGGACAGGCAACATCTCTGGAGAGAAGGAATGGGTGACGTTTTGGGTCGAGACCATTCTTCAGACCTCAATGGTCTCAGCTGCTGAAATGAGGCAACTGTCACACCAAAGATAGACACAAAATGCTGGAGTGACTGTGGGACAGGCAGCATCTCTGAAGAGAAGGAATGGGTGGCGTTTCGGGTTGAGACAGTTCAGACTCAGTCTTCAGGTCTGAAGAATGGTCTCGACCTGAAACGTCACCCATTCCTTCTCTACAAAGATGCTGCCTGTCCCACTGAGTTACTCCAGCTTTTTGTGTCCATCTTCGATTAAAACAGATTACAGATTATCTGGGGTTTTGAGCATGGGAGCCTGTCCCTGCATTACGGTATTACTGTGTTTAAACAATAAATAAAACGTGCTTCTTTTTGTCAAGGGGGGGTTGGGTGGGAGTGGGAGGAGATAAAATTGTTTGTTGTCATGCACACTTGTCATCGGCCCGCCAAGGAATTTGTGTGTCCCACCTTGTTTTAAAAGCTATTTACTATGGCTGCCAATACCCCGAGCCATCTGTCCCCACGGCCGGGGTGGGGGGTGAATCACCTGGTGTGGGTGTTGGGGGGGTGAATCACCCCATGTGTGGGTCGGGGGGGTAATGCACGCTGGTGTGGGGGTTGGGGTCCGATGGCGGTGCATCTGGGTGGGCGGAGGGACCAGCCTGTCCCACACCTCTGTTCCACCCGGCCCCGTGTGTGTGCGTGTGCTGCTGACTCACAGCCCGTCACAGTGCGGCCGCACGGGGGAGACGAGGCGGAGAGTGGCCATGGGAGAATGGGGTATATCCCGAGTGATGCGCTTCTTTGGCCGCCTACAACTTGGTGCTCGGGTTCAGAGTGCCCAGTCACCTATGGCTTGTGTGGGAAAATGACACCCACTCTCCCGTCTCCAGCGGCCTGTGATGTGATGGACGCGGGAGTCTGGACCAATCGCTGACAAGTCCCGCCCCTCACCCCGGCAACGTCATGTCCGTTATTTGACTTTTCGGCAGAACGGCCTTTCGGTGAGTTGGTTTGTAGGCGACGCAGCCTTTCGGTGAGTTGGCGTTTCGGCAGAGCAGCCTTTTGGGGAGTTTGCTTTTAGGCGTCCCACCCTTTCGGTTAGTGGCTTTTCGGCTTTGTTTCCGTTCGGTTATTTGGCGTCCACTTCTTTGCTTCGGCTTCTCGTCCTTCAACGCCACGTCCGGGTACCATATTAACCAGCCCCATATGTTTTTATCATGTAGTGTCATCTTTTATGTCACACTAGAAATCTATCCTCCTAGAAATTTGAATAGATGATTGGTTCCTCTTTATCCACTTTGTTTCTTACTTCCTGATAGCACTAACAAATGTATCGATAAATCTATCTATGCTATAAATTGTGTTGATCGTGCTACAATTGTCCAAATGTTCTGCTGTTACCTTATAATGATTTCCAGCATTTTCCCAATGACAACCCCTAGACTAACTAGCCTATAGATTCCTGTTCTTTTTCCGCAGACTTTTCTAGAATAATGGCATTAAAACTACCATTTTCCACAATTAGGAAAGTTTCCAAGATAAGATAATTATAACCCTTGTGGCAAATGGAACTGCACGACATTAACAAAAAATTGATATTTTAAGATATACTGTGAGGTGTCATAACAGACTTTTTTTGGGGTTTTGTCAACTTTGAGACAAATCAAATTAGATACCATGCAGCTGCATAAACATAGGAATGCCACAACAAATTTCTATATAGAATTTTAACAAGTCCACACATAGCTTTATCTGTACTGTGTCAAATTCTTAAGGTAACAGTAATTCTTATGGTAACTAAAAAGGCTATAGGGGGAGAAAATATGAGGTATGAAGGTAAGCTAGCCACAAATATAAAGGAGGATAGTAAAAGCTTATTTTGATATGTGAAGAGGAAAAAATTAGTTAAAACCAAAATTGGACCCTTGAAGACTGAAAAGGGCAAATTTATTATGGGGAACAAGGAAATGGCAAACTAGTTGAACAGGTACTTTGGATCCGTCTTCACTAAGGAGTCACAAACAATCTCGCTCCATAGATGCTACCTCACCCGCTGAGTTTCTCCAGCATTTTTGTCTACTATCCCTGATGTACTAGTGGCCAGAGGATCTAGGGTGACTGAGGAACTGAAGGAAATTCACATTAGGTAGGAAATGGTGCTGGGCAGACTGATGGGACTGAAGGCTGATAAATCCCCAGGGCCTGATGGTCTGAAGTCCCAGGGTACTTAAGGAAGTGGCTCTAGAAATCGTGGACACATTGGTGATCATTTTCCAATGTTCTATAGATTCAGGATCATTCTTGTGGATTGGAGGGTAGCTAATGTTACCCCACTTTTTAATAAAGGCAGGAGAGAGAAAACAGGGAATTATAGACCAGTTAGCCTGACATCGATGGTGGGGAAGATGCTGGAGTCAATTATAAAAAGATGAAATAGCAGTACATTTGGATAGCAGTAGAAGGATCGGTCCAAGTCAGCATGGATTTACGAAGGGGAAATCATGCTTGACTAATCTTCTGGACTTTTTTGAGGACGTAACTGGGAAAATGGACAAGGGAGAGCCAGTGGATGTAGTGTACCTGGACTTTCAGAAAGCATTTGATAAGATTCCCACATAGGAGAATAGTGGGCAAAGTTAGAGCACATGGTATTGGGGGTAGGGTGCTGACAAGGATAGAAAATTGGTTGGCAGACAGGAATCAGAGAGTCGGGATTCACGGGTCCCTTTCGGAATGGCAGGCAGTGACGAGTGGGGTACCGCAAGGCTCGGTGCTGGGACCTCAGCTATTTACAATATATATTAATGATTTAGATGAAGTGATTAAAAGTAACATTAGCAAATTTGCAGATGACAGAAAGCTGGGTGGCAGTGTTAACTGGGAGGAGTATGCTAGGAAGATGCTATGAGGATGCAGGGTGACATGGAGAGGTTGGGTGAGTGGGCAGATGCAGTTTAATGTGAATAAATGTGAGGTTATCCACTTTGGTGGCAAAAACAGGAAGGCAGATTATTATCGAAATGGTGTCAAGTTGGGAAAAGGGGAAGTACAACGGGATCTGGGGGTCCTTGTTCATCAGTCACTGAAAGTAAGCATGCGGGCACAGCAGGCAGTGAAGAAAGCGAATGGCATGTTGGCCTTCATAACAAGAGGAGTTGAGTATAGGAGCAAAGAGGTCCTTCTGCAGTTGTACAGGGCTCTTGTGAGACCACACCTGGAGTATTGTGTGCAGTTTTGGTCTCCAAATTTGAGGAAGGACATTCTTGCTATTGAGGGAGTGCAGCGTAGGTTCACAAGGTTAATTGCCGGGATGGCGAGACCGTCCTATGTTGATAGAAGTCAAAGTCAAAGTCAATTTTATTCGTCACATGCACCCGAGGGTGGAGTGAAATGGAGCGGCTGGGCTTATATACTGGAATTTAGAAGGATGAGAGGGTATCTTATTGAAACATATAAGATTATTAAGGGTTTGGACACGCTAGAGGCAGGAAACATGTTCCTGAAATTGGGGGAGTTCAGAACCAGGGGCCACAGTTTAAGAATAAGGGTAAGCCATTTAGAACGGAGATGAAGAAATACTTTTTCACGCAGAGAGTTGTGATTCTTTGGAAATCTCTGCCTCAGAGGGCGGTGGAGGCCGGTTCTCTGGATGCTTTCAAGAGAGATTTAGATAGAGCACTTAAAGATAGCGGAGTCAAGGGATATGGGGAGAAGGCAGGAATTGGGTACTGATTTTGGATGATCAGCTATGATCACATTGAATGGCGATGCTGGCACGAAGGGCCAAATGGCCTACTCCTGCACCTATTGTCTATTGTCTACTGTATTTACATTCTAAAGTGAATATTTAAAGCTGTCAAAATTTTAGCTTTGTCATGAATAGCAGAAACCTATTGTAGTCACAGAAAGATGTAGCAGAGAAGCAGGCTCCACGGTCCACTCTGTCCACAAAGAACATCAAACATCTATTGACACTAATCCTACTCTAATCCATACCATTCTCCCCACATTTCCATCAACTTCCCCTAGACTGCCAATCACCTACACACGAGTCAATTTACCGTTGTTAATTAATCTAGCAAGCTGTGTGTCCCTGAAATGTGGGAGGGAACCAGAGTACCCAGAGGAAATCTGTGCATTCCGAGAGAAAAGCCAAAGAGAATGTGCAAACTCCACGGACAGCGCTGCAGTCCTGATTAAGTCCTGGTCACTGGAACTTTGAGGCAACAAGTCTAATAACTGAGCCACTGCGCCATCCATATTGATGTTAGTGGGGCTGTGAAAGGTGGGTAATTTGAATAAATGAACAGGTGATACATTTGAAGAAATGAACAGGTGAGGTAACAGAAGAATTTAAATTCGTGGATGCAAATTTTAAACTAGAGATGTTGGAAGACCAGATGCTAATGTAAATCATCCTGGACAGGAATGATGAATTAAGAGGACTTGGTACCCAGTAGGAAGAGCCATAGTTATTGCTGAGCTGAACTTTATGGAGAAGGATAAACAGGCCAGCTAAGAGAACGTTGGAATGACCAAATCTGAAGTGTCACATGCATAAATTAGGGTTTCAGAAGATAGTATGGAAGTGGGTAATCGAACAAGGAGGCAAGGGTTGTCTTTTTAATGGACAGGATAATGGGTGAGCATCTCAATTTAAACCTTTAGTATACCGAGATTGCCAAGAGTCTGATTCTTAAGACATTGGCAGAGAGAATCAGTAAGCTGATGGTGATGGTACTAAGTAAAAGTTTTAACCAGAGTTAAAACCAAAAGTTTTAACCAATCTTGTATATTCTTCTAAGTTCTTCAAAGTAACATCTATCTGCTACCAGATTTAACAGCATCGTGCAAAGGGTAAATACAATATCCACTGCCCTCTTCCATCAGAAAATTTGCAGCACTGAGATTTAGCGCATGTTGATAAGTAACACGTTTGATTCCAGTACATCTGTTTCTGTTCATTGTCTACTTTCTGTTTTTAAATATCTTTTAATTTACTTAGAATTAAGTAGGTGTTTTCTTTAAATAGGGTTGTTAGTTATAAGACTGTCTTTACATGCATTCAGTAGTAATACCTTTGATTTTGCAACACACAAACCGTGAAAGGAAGTTGATAAATGAAATTTATTTGTGTTGCAGTTTACTGATCTCAGCACGATGTCTCCACTGAACATGTATAAAGGCAAGTATTTCTTGACTAACATTTTTTTTTGAAAAGCCATTATTTCACAATTGTCATTTGAAAATTAACATCCATATTTTATAAACAAAAAAAAATTGATATGTTCTTCAAAAACCAACACCATAAAAGGATTATGGATATTGTAGGCTGATTATGGTTTACAGCTATTCTTCAAAGCAAACATTTTCATAATTGATAAATATAATTAGCCCAAATTGTTTAAGAATGTCTCTTGCATGCAAAGGAACGGTGGTGGTGTCCACTGTTGTGATCTGCTTATTTTATCTTTATAGGTGGGTCCTATTAGTCAAGTGGCTCTCAGAGAACCACTTGCTTTTGGTGATTTTATTTTTGGTGTCATCAACCTGGCCTGGTTGATGAATGGCCTTCTGGAAATGAAGTCAGACAACTTTAACCAGTGTCCAGACTCGGCAAAGCAATCCCATCCCATCAATCCCATTTCCCATTCCACTTCTTATTTCCCTGAACCCCCAGTTACTTACTCTTTCTCATATTCTTATCAGCTGACCTTTGTATTTTTTGGCACATATCTACACTGAGGGTGATTTGCTCAGTCAAATAGCTTATCAGCACATTTCTGGCATGTGCAGGGGAGAGGGGGTGGATGTAACCGGAGCACACAGCGGAAACCAAATAAAGTCATGGAGAGGTACAGACACAGACAGCAGCTGAGATCTGGGTCAAACCCACAGACCTGGAGATGTGTGGCAGACGTACTAATTACTGTATCACCTGGCCGTTCAGGCTGGACAGTGCTGAGGGCAATTGATGGATGTCTTAGGAGTGGCTTTGGCTGATTGTTGCCATTTGAAATACAGGAGTCTTTGTAGTTACCGCATAACTGGTAGCCTCTACCATGACCAGGCATAGGAGAAGTCAAGATAGACACTAAATGCTGGAGTATCTCCGCGGGTCACGCAGCATCTCTAATCGCAGGTAATTCCAATCTTTGATCGGAAGCATTGGAGAAGTCAACACTGCTATAGAGAGGGTTTAGTCAGTGGAGCCTATTCCCCAAGCATTTTATGAGAAGTATGCTTCTTTCTTCATCTGCCCGAGAAGCTTGCATGCCGAGACACGGGTTTTAAAAAATTATTACCCACTGGTATTTCCCACATATTGCAAGGTGCACTTCAGTCATAAAACCATACCAAAATCAACCTGCCTCTGCAGGTGAAGTCACAGTGTTCCTGAACTTAATCTTCTGGTTATTCCAGGTGGTGGTGGATGATACCTATTGCAGATCCACGGGGCCACATCTTCCCATCTCCTCCCCTTTCGGCTTTCCGCAGAGACCGCTCCCTCCGTAACTACCTGGTCAATTCGTCCCTTCCCACCCAAACCACCCCCTCCCCTGGTACTTTCCCTTGCAACTGCAGGAAATGCTTCACTTGCCACTTTACCTCCCCCCTCGACTCCATCCAAGGATCCAAACAGTCTTTCCAGGTAGGGCAGAGGTTCACCTGCACCTCCTCCAACCTCATCTATTGCATCCGCTGCTCTCGGTGTCAACTGTTCTACATCGGTGAGACCAAGCGCAGGCTTGGCGATCGCTTCGCCTAACACCTCCGCCCAGTTCGCATTAACCAACCTGATCTCCCAGTGGCTCAGCACTTCAACTCCTCCACCCATTCCGAATCCGACCTTTCTGTCCTGGGCGTCCTCCATGGCCAGAGTGAGTTACACCGCAAATTGAAGGAGCAGCACCTCGTATTTTGCTTAGGTACTTTACACCCCAGTGGTATGAACATTGACTTCTCCAATTTCAGGTAGTCGTTGCTTTTTCCCTCCTTCCCAGCTCTCCCACAACCTACTGTCTCCGCATCTTCCTTTCTTCTTCCCGCCCCCACATCAGTTTGAAGAAGGGTCTCGACCCGAGACGTCACCTATTCCTTCGCTCCATAGATGCTGCCTCACCCACTGAGTTTCTCCAGCATTTTTGTCTACCTACAATTTAATCCAATGCTGCATTTACGATACGATACGATAGAACTTTATTTATCCCAGGAGGGAAATTGATTTATCAACAGTCATAAAAAACACAAAATACATGAAATATGAAACATGAAAATAAAGTGACGAGTGGTAAAGCTTTGGGAATGTGCAAAGATTGAGGAGATGGGAGGGGGGGGTGGGGCACTCAGTCGACCCAAGACAGAAGGGGGAGGAGTTGCAAAGTTTGATAGCAACAGCCACAGGGAAGAAGGACCTGTGCCGTTCTGTTCTGCATCTTGGTGGAACCAGTCTGTTGCTGAAGGTACTCCTCAGTTTGACCAGTGTGTCATGGAGGGGGTGAGTTGTATTGTCTAGGATGCTACACAGTTTGAGGAGCATCCTCCCCTCCAAGACCACCTCCCAAGAATCCAACTCCGCCCCCAGGACGGAGCCAGCCTTCCTGATGAGTTTGTTGATCCTATTGTAGTCCGCAGCCTTCGCCCTGCTGCCCCAGCTCACGGCAGCGAAGAAGATGGCACTGGCTACCACCAGTGGAACATCTGCAGCATCTCACTGCAGAAGTTGAAGGAGCGGAGCCTTCTCATAAACTACAGCCGGCTCTGTCCCTTCTTGTACAGGGCCTCAGCGTTCTTGGACCATTCCAGTTTACTGTCCAGGTATACTCCCATGTATTTGCACTCCCTGGTAAACTGCACATCCACACCACTGATGGAGACAGGGGACAGGGGTGTTCCTCTCCTCCTAAACTCCACCACCGACTTAGTCTTGTCGGTGTTGAGCTGCAGGTCATTTAGCCCACACCACTCAACAAAGTCGTTGACTACACCTCTGTATCCAGCTTCCCTCCTCTCACTGATGCAGCCCACAATTGCAGAGACATCTGAAAACTTCTGCAGGTGGCAGGCGGTGGAGTTATATCTGAAGTCCGAGGTGTAGATGGTAAACAGGAAGGGAGAGAGAACCATCCCCTGTGGGGCCCCTGTGTTGCTCACCACCATGTCCGAGACACAGTTCTGTAGCCTGATATATTGTGGTCATCCAGTCAGGTAGTTGGTGATCCAGGACATCAATGGAGCATCCACCCGCATCTTCATCAGTTTGTTCCCTGGTAGTGCAGGCCGGATCGTGTTAAAAGCACTGAAGAAGTCAAAAAACATGACTCTCACTGTGCTCCCGGCTTATCCAGGTGAGGATAGGAACGATGGGGCAGGTGGATGATGGTGTCCTCAACCCCCATCTTTGCTTGGTAAGCGAACTGCAGGGGGTCCAGGTAAGGTTTAATCAGGGGTCGCAGGTGAGTGAGCCCCAGCGTCTCCAGGGACTTCATGATGTGTGAAGTCAGTGCTACCGGTCCGTAGTCATTGGGGGAGCTGGGGTGCTTCCTCTTTGGTACAGGAACCAGGCAGGATGTCTTCCACATGACAGGAACCCACTCCAGGCTCAGGTTGAAGATATGCTGTAGCACTCCACACAACTGGCTGGCACACACCTTGAGTACCCTAGGGCTGACAACATTGGGACCTGTACCTTTGGCTGGGCGGAGTCTGCTCAGCTCCTTCCTCACCTGCTCAGCCTTGATAGTCAGGTCCGACAACGAAAGGGCCGAGGAAGTGCACCAGGGGGATTGAGGGGGAGAGACTGTCGGGGAGCAGGGGGGAGGGTGGACAGAGGCCCCACCATCAAATCTATTAAAAATCAGGTTTAGCTCATTGGCCCAGTCCAGATTGCTTTCCCTCCTCAGGTCACAGGTCTTCTTGTAGCCTGTAATGCTCTTCATCCCGCTCCACACATCCCTCAACTTGCCGCTCCAGCTTCCTCCTGTAGTCGTCCTTGTCCTGTCTTAGTCTTGCCTTCAGGTCTTTCTGAACCCGTTTCACCTCCTCCCTGTCACCATTCCTGAAGGCCCTCTTCTGGTTGAGAAGGACTTGTTGTTGGGGAAACAGTGTACAGTCTCTTCAGGGACAACGTTATTCACACAAAACATTATGTACCTGGCAACACAGCCGTGAGTCCATCAATGTCCTCTCCATGGGGACTACAGAGTGCGTCCCAGTCTGTGTCCTCAAAACAGCCCTGTAGAGTGCCATAGGCCTCCTGTGACCACCTCCTCACTGACCTTGTTGTCACAGGCAGCCTCTGGACCATTGGCTTTTACATAGGTAGGAGGTGAACCAGGTTGTGGTCGGATCTTCCCAGTGGCGGAAGGGCTATGGAGCTGCATGCCTCTTTAACATTGGCATACAGCAGGTCCAATGTTTTCATATCCCTGGTGGGACAGTCAACAAACTGAGTGAAAGCGGGTAGGGTAGTGTCCAAAGTCACGTGGTTGAAGTCCCCCGAGATAGCGATGAAAGCACTCGGGTATTGTGTCTGGGTCTTGCGATGCCTGTGTGGATGACGTCACACGTGCGCAGAGGGTTGGCGGACAGGGGAATGTAAACAGCCATCACAGTGACATGTGAGAATTCCCTGAGCATATAGTATGGACATAAACCCACAGCCATCAATGTCCGGGCTACACACACGCTCCTTATGTGATGTGACGAGGGTTGCACCATTTGTTGGTAACGAGAATAGCAAGTCCCCCACCTTTACACTTGCCACCCTCACTGCAGTCCCTGTCCGCCTGAACAGACTGAAAGCCGCCCACACTCGTGTTGAATTAAGGGATCACAGCACACTGCTCTCATGGTACTGCCTCTGGGTCTTCACTAGTGCAGCTAGCTCGTCCATCTTGTTAACCAGCGATCTCACATTTCCCATTGTGATGGAAGGCAAGCATGGCTTGTGCCTCTTTCTCTCCGCACATCGTTTTACTCCCGCCCAGCATCCCCTGTATTTCCTCCTCAGTTCCTTGGGGATTTCTGATATAACCCTGGCAAAGCCAGCCTGTCGGAGCTCCAGCAGTTGATCCCCAGGGTAGTCATTAAAGAGACCAAAACCTTGATTGGACATGGTGAAAAAGTATCTACCCAATGAGGAAAGAGATAAAAAGTTTCCACCACCACAACATGGTGCAATAAACTAACTAACTAACCAAAAAAATACTAAATAAATATGAATTAAATAAGTAAAAATAAAGGGAAAGACGATCCCTTTGGCTGGCTGACATGTGCACAGCATCGGAACCGGAAACCATTTGCTGCTACAATAAGTTCCTATAGGGAAGGAGAGGGGAAAACTGTGAATTGCCTCTGTGGTGGTCTTCACATAGATTCAGGGAGTATACACTGCCTCCAAATGGCACGACAGGCTCCAAAACCTTTTCAAACCCAACCACTGAGCTCATGGCAGTCAGATCTGGTTTTATACATTATCTAAATGATGACACCTCTCACAATGCAATTTTCCCTCAGTGGAAAATGATGTCAGTTAAGATTATGCGCTCAAATCCTGGATCGGAGCTTGAAGTAGAACTGTCCATTAATTTAGTGCTATCAGCTAAACCAAGCTGACAATGTGTTACATGGTTGCAGTGAACAGCAGGACGACCTTGGAAGTTAAATGGTAGAATTGAAAATTGGAATTTGACTCCTCTAACTTCATTTGATTTCCAAATTCTCTACTAATCTTCACACGACATAATCCCAATTCCAATCCATGGTTTATTTTATGCTGAATACCATCTTGTCTGTCTTTTAAACTGTCTTTTAATTCTTAAGTAACCTACTCACAATTCTGTGTTCTGAGAGGTAAGGTTATTCGTGGAATGTAACATACTTCAACAATGATGAGCATGTGGTGTAAAATGTTCATTATGTATTTTTCCTTTCCTTCTGAAGATGAAGGAAGTGAGGTTGACAGCGAAATGGATGACGAATTAGAAGATCCTGGAGAACCACCTTTCAAACGAGAGAAAATAGACCTAAACCAGACATTACAAGGTGTATGTGTTGCGTCGTCCCTTAACAGCACCATACAGCCAGACCCTCTGATTCCACTTCATGCTGATCAAATCATCACAAGTGTGGCTAGTGCCAGGCACTGCAACACTGCCGGAAGCACATACACAGCAGTCTAAACATAAACATGAGCTCAGAGTGATAACCCCTCTTTTCTTTACATCGTCTGAAGCCTCACACTTTGGTGGCTTCAGCTATTCAGATAACACATATTACTATGCTGAATGTTACTCTCATACACTAAATGGGTGTATATAGTTTTTTTTTAAGTTGTGTTTTTAGTTCAATGTTGGCTACATGAGGTTCTCTGTAGATATGATAGATGTTATTATGATGAACTTATAACAATACAAGTTGATTTAATTAGTTAAGATTTTGATTCAAAATATATTCTTATACATAATTCAGGGCAGGATATGCACACTTGACAGCAGAAGTACATGAAGGTCAGGGCTTGAATTCAACAATATCCTGTTGTCTTACTGCTTGTTTTATCATTTTCGTTCAATTCTGTTTCAATGAGATCCAGGATTGATATTTCTGCCACTTTTCTTTAATGCACTTAGACAAGTTTATAATAGGATAAAACTATATTCGATACAAATTATCATACATAGGAGCTTCTATCTTCCCAGCATCATGTGGGTTGGTGTGGCATGGTTATCAACAATAGTATTCTTGACCAAAGTGTTTGCTTAAGTAACAAGGTTTGTGCCTCACCACCATTAATGCCTCAGATTTCAATAATTGTGCTGTTACCTCAATGATTGTTCCAACTACATTCAATTTATTTATAATCAGAGCGCATTAGTTCCTCAGTCTATTATTTCCAATTTATTTTCACTATACTTTACTCAGAGATGGTTTTTCACTGGACGTGATTTCTCACAAAATTGGAGATTCCTTTTTAAAAGAAACACATTTCTGCCATTTAAATGGTCACTTATCTGAACACGTAATTGGGTTTTCTACTAAATTCCAATCACAAAGCAGTTCATTTCAGCATATTGATGTGCTCTAAGCTTTGGCCACAAATATTTGACTGTTACACACAGAAGAGTCTATTTTTTTCATTCAAAATGAGCCACACTTCTGCTGTTGAATGATGCAGTTTTGGAATGTAGATTGATGGTTAAAGTTGAAAGCTTGAGAAGGGAGGCAGTAGTCATTCTTATTGTTCTCCCAAAACTGTACTGTATTGTTAAAATCAAAATCTACTTATTTCTTTTAAGTAACCCTCCTACATTTGCAGTAGGCATAATGGAATTCCCTTTGAAACGTCAATGTTTTGAATGCTACTGATTTGCATCGCAGTGCAGCCATAATTAATAAAGATTAGTTTAATAAATTTGGGGGGATATATGTTAATAATCAAGGCTGCTGTATGTGGTAAAATATATTGCATTTGTTGCAGTTATAAATACACTTTATAAATAGGGTCTTGCTAGACCAACAAAAAGTATACTGTTTCATTGAAGTTCAGTGTACCTGTAGTTAATGTTAGGACAGACAGGTTCATTGCAAATTGACCTGTCTGTCTCATCTGTTTTGCTCTAGTGTCTTTAGCTGCTATTTATAATAAGACTTTACAAGGGGTTGACCAATACTACCTGTTGCCAGTACTCCTAGATGTTTTAGTGGATGAAATAAGATTCAATGTCAGTTTCCTTTCTGTAAAGTTAGATGTAGATTTCAAATAGGTTTGACTCAAATATTAGAAATTGGACTGAAATGTTGTTACGCAAGAATGGGAATCTGATTTTGTGAAAATATTGAATGGCTATTTACATTTATTTAAAACTGGCATCATGGTTGGTAATTACTGTGATATCCCAGCTGGTTCCAGTGGCTGTATTAGCCAACTCCTCAGTGCAACTACAAAATACAAGGAATGTAGCACTCAGCATAGTCTTGGCAGCTTTACATTGAGTTTTATGTGTGTTCTGTGTGGTTGTCCAAATGACTAGACCAAAAGTACTGTAGCTGGCACACCTCACACATACTCATCAATTCTGTAGGAACAGACTTGGTAGGCAGTTAATTGCCGCTTCAGGAATGTACGTCAGGGATTACTGTACCTCGGCTATTACACAGTGCCTTAAACAGTTATGGGAAGAGTTAATTTTTGTAGCTCAGCAAGGTGTGCCTGCTGTTTTTCTATTATCCACAGGGGAAGACATGGAAAAGAAGCTTGAGTGAAAATTCTTAGAAACCTATGTCTTTTTCTTACACTAAGAATGAGTATATTTGTCTATGAAGCCATGTGGAATTACCAATATATACATCAATCAGGAGTTGTGACATATCTCAATTATCTAAGAGGGGAATGTGCCACATCTGATATTTTGGAGCAACTCAGAAGTCACTAATCAATGCAAAATTCTTGACTTATTTTTTAGCTCATTCTAAAGATAAACAGGTTATGAGCATTCATTGGCATAGATAGGCACACACATTGTTCTCCCATATAATTGCTTGAAACTTAGTGAGCTACTCAATATGTTCTACATTTATTCTGAAAATTAATCCTGAAGAAATGGAAATGCAGTATACAAATACTGGATCCTCTACTTATATAATCGCCAATCCTGTTTGGTACTATATATGTTTTTTTCAAACTTCCCTCTCACTTAGTGAAAATGATTTCTTTTCTGAGGGAGAATGGATCCCTGAATGTCAGATTTTTTATCGTGGTTTTGGTAAAATATGCTCTAATTAATCATATTCAAATCAAGATAAAAAGAAAATCTTACTACTCGGTTATTTCAGTTTGTTTTAAAATGAAATGATTTTCAGTGCTATGGCAGTGAGCTATAGAAATTAGATAATAAATAACTGGACTTTGAAATGTGATTCCCTTGGTATACGGTTTCAGATTTTAAAGAATAAATAAAAATTCTGAAGAACACTTCAACATACCCGACCAGAAAAATAAGTTACAAAATTTATTTTGAAAGAAAAACAGATATTAATAATATTGATATATAAATGTTTACCTTCAGCCAATAAAACCCAACTTAAATCATTCCTAAATGAAAACAAAGCAACAGAAAATATAATTTGGTTGTTATGTTTTTTATTAAACTAATTAGGTTTAAACAAACATACTCATTCTTTTTTAGCATCTGATCATTATTAAGCATTGTGATCAGGAAACAACAAAAGATCACAGGGCAGCTTTGACTGCACCTTGGTGAGTTGTGGGAGAGGTGGGGTGGGTCTCCTTGAATCTGTTTGCTGTGCTTTCAAACCAATTTCCAACGGTTTAATTTTTCACACAGATTCTGGTCTTAACAGTTTTAATGTTAATTAAATCATTTTTGGGGCACATATTTCAAACATTATGCCCACTTACAATCTTAAAAAAATGTATTACTTATTTCTGTTTTATGTTAACATTTGCATACTGTTCTGGACCAAAATGTGTTTATATTGTGTATCAATGTGTTTGTAATGATTCAGAAAAGCCTTCTATATATTTCTTATCTTTGTTCTTTTTTCAATGTTTAGTTGTCATGCAGATATATTTGGATTGTAACGTGCAATTTAGAGGATTGTTAAGGGGATAGGGAGGGTTTATCGATAGATCCTGTGATGACAAATGTAGTTCTGTAGAACAGAACATACACTGCTCTGATTAAACATTAGACTCATTGAACTTTGCTAGCAATGAGCATTTTGCCTGGCAGAAAAACTGGAATTGAAGCATGACCTTTATATTGAGTTTCAGTACTAACGGATAACAGTCCAGTGAATTGTTCTCATACGTGAAGGTATGCATTGAAAGCTCTGTGTTTTGGCAGTAGAAGTGCTTCTCAGTCTGCATGCCTTTCTATATGCTGCTAGTTGGTGGTTTTGTTTTGGTGCCAGTTAGGTAACCACATTTTAATTTTCTCGCACTTTTTCCTGCTTATATCATCACATTTCAAAGAGCCACTTACAGAGTGAATTATTTCAACCTTTATTAAATATTTATACGTAAATTAAATACAATCCCATTTAAGCCTTATCACAAAAATACTAGTGTCATTTTTTTGCCAAATGGCATGATGTGGAGTACTGAAGTATTGAAGAGAGATAACATTGACATGTTGTGACAGTTCCAATTACCAGCTTGTTTCAATTTCAGTTTCTGAATGTAGCACCCAAAGGTATTGTAGTTTTGTAGCACCAAAGGTTTTGATTAAGTGCGTCATTGCTAAAGTTTATCTAATTTGAGAATGCTTATAAATTAGTTCCATTTTAAAAACAGCTCATATAAAAAATGCCATTGCTTGAATTGTCGGAGCATTTTTTCCCTTTTTGTTTCAATCCATTTCTGTGTCTTAATAATATTTTTGCATCAATAATATGTTTGTAGCCATGACCCATTTGGATAATCTATGTTCAACCCTTTTTCAGTGGTGCCCTCCAAATCAATGGTTGGGATGCAAGAATGGCACAATTTAACTACCCCTCTGGTATTCGAGCCATGACAACTGTTGAACAAAAAATAAACTGCTGGAGGAACTTAATGGGTCAGGCAGCTTCCATGCAAGAAAACAGACAGATGTTTTGGATTGGGACTCTTCTTCAGACATAGTAAGGGTACTGACCTGAAATGTATTCTCACCTACATCTGAGACACCTCATGTGCCCTTCAACTCTTTAATAACTTTCAATGTCAAGGCCCCCATTGCATCATCTTCAGCATGGATGTCCAGTCCTTCTACATCCCACACCAGCAAGATCCCAAGGCCCTCAGTTTCTTACTCCAACTAAGACCCAATCAATTTCCCTCTAACAACACTCTCCTCCGCCTGGCGGAACTCGGCTTCACCCTCAACAACTTCTCTTTTGACTCCTTTCACATTCTCCAAATTAAAGATGTAGCCATGGGTACTCGCATGGGCCCCAGAATGCTAGCCTTTTTGTCGGTTATGTCGAACAGTCCTTGGTTCAGGCGTACATGGGACACTATCCTCCAACTCTCTCTCCTCTACTTCAACTACTGCGTCGGGGCTGCCTCCTGCACCGAGTTTCCCTGGTCCTCACCTTTCACCCCACTAGCCACAGCATCCAACATATCAGATCCATCATTTACGTAATCTCCAATATGATCCCACCATCTTCCCATCTCCACCCTTTTCCGTCTTCTGCAGAAACCACTCCCTCCACAACTCCTTGTTTCACTCATCCCTTCCCATCCAAACCACCCCCTCGCCAGGTACTTTCCCCTGATGTAACACCTATCCCTATACCTCCTGCCTCGCCTCCATCCAGGGACCCCAGTGGCTCTTCCAGGCAACGGCGGAAAACCCGGGGGGGCCAGAGGGGACACGTCCTCCCCATGTTTTGAGAGGTGGGGGACATCCCCCCCAAGTTTTTGTGATCCCGATTTTAAAATCGCCGTTTTTAGCACTGGATTCAGCCTCCGAAGCCTCGCGCGTGTGTGTGAGTGTGCGCATGCGCGCGTGGCCGCCAAAAAATTGTGTCCCCCGTCCCCTCCATGTTTTGATAGTGAGTTCCGTTCTTGCTTCCAGGTGAGACAGAGGTTCACAGGCACCTCCCTTAACCTCATCTACAGTATCTGGTGTCCCCTATGAGGCCGCCTGTACATCAGCAAAACCAAACGTAGACGGCAACCATTTTGTTGAACACATGCTCTTGGCATCTGGATCTCTCCGAGAGACCCTACCAGATCTCTCGGTTGCTCACCATTTTAACCACCTCCCCCCCCCCCCTTCCCATTCCCATTCTCACACTGACCTTTCTGTCCTGGGCCCCCTCATTTGAGAACCAGTAGATTGTGCCTGAGGCAAGTGTTTATAATTGGGTGGAAAATTGTCAGAAGATAAATCTGGGGGGAGAGAAGCCTTAGTGGAAAATACTGGGGTGTGGAAAAACACCAGCGTGAGGTCGGAGAAGACTAATATGTTGTTTGGCAGAGTGGGCGAGGGAAAGCCTAAGGAACACTAATACATGTTCGGGGAGGGACGAGAAGAAAATTCAGTTCAGTGCAATGGCAGGGGGTAGGAGCAGGAATTCTAAATAATTTACTTACGGAGCAAACATTCCAGTTCGGCACTGTTTTCTTAAAACCATGTCTTACGAATGCCCAAGGATAGATGCCCAGGAAAACATGATCCCAGCTCTCCATCAAGTGCATTATGACATGCATCACCGGGAGAAACAGATAGTGTAGTTGCAGGGGTACCGGTGCCAGGATGTCCCAAACTAAATTTTCAGAATATTGAGAAACAATAGACAACAGACAATAGGTGCAGGAGTGGGCCATTCGGCCCTTCGAGCCAGCACCACCATTCACTGTGATCATGGCTGATCATCCATAATCAGTAACCCTGTTCCTGCCTTCTCCCCATATCCCTTGACTCCGCTATCTTTAAGAGCTCGATCTAACTCTCTCTTGAAAATATCCAGAGGCAGAGAATTCCACAGATTCACAACTCTCTGGGTGAAAAAGTTTTTCCTCATCTCCATTCTAAATGGCCTACCCCTTATTCTTAAACTGTGGCCCCTGGATCTGGACTTCCCCAACATCGGGAACATGTTTCCTGCCTCTAGCGTGTCCAAACACTTAATAATCTTATATGTTTCAATAAGATATCCTGTCATCCTTCTCAATTCCAGTGTATACAAGCCCAGTTGCTCCATTCTATCAACATATCACAGTCCCGCCATCCCGGGAATTAACCTCGTGAACCTACGCTGCACTCCCTCAATAACAACCCAGAAATGGATGCGAGCATGTTTCATTTTTGAATTGGTGGGGGTGAGATGATAAGAGTATTAAGCAATTAATTTTTCAGAAGAATAGAATTAAATGTATGGGGTCTCACATGCATTTAGCAGAATTAAGCAAAGGCAAATTTCCCTCCTGTTTCACGCTGTAATAGCCTACTTTAGTTTGCCTGTTGTTACCATTCCTGTGAGGATTCATCGAACCCAATCAAGTATTTCTTTAACTCCTTAACTAGCTATTTCACTTTTGGCAATTCAAAAACAGTTTGAACACCAATAGCATTTTTTCAATCGATTTGTTCTCTGTCAATGAATATACATAAAAAGTAATTTATTTATTTTTAAATACTATTCCATCTAATATATCAGTTTCAGGTTTGGATATTAGAAGAATTTTCTTGGGTCCAAAAATATTCTGGATTACTTTATAATTTGTTTTTATATTTCCAAGTATGAAAGATTGCAACGGTATTCCCATTCATGGTAAAACAGTTAATTATAAGAAGGAACATATTAAACAAGGCAAACATGTGTTTTGGAATGCTACTGACAAAACAAATTCAGAGTTTATGGCAGTTTTCTTTTTGGTTCTTTTGGAAATATAATAATTTTCCTCCTTTTTCTTCCTTTTGTTGTTTCTTTCTTTCATTTCACCGAACTGCTCAGAGGGAGTATGCTGTGCATCTGTTTCAAGGCCACAGCCACTTTGCCACAACCCATTAGGGAGATTGAAATACCTTACAATTCTAAAAGTGATATCACCTCCATTTTAGTCATGGCCCTCCCATTGTAAACTTTAAAAGCAGCCAAGGCTGTTTCTCAGTAAAATTGACATAAAGCGCCATTGTGGGTGTTAGAGGAATCAAAGGGCTTTAGATAGCTCGGAAGGCGGACACTCAGCCAATAGGAGGATTGATGGGGTTGGGGAGGGTGGAGAGGGATATGAAGGTTTGAATAAGGTTTTGTTTGAAATTATAGGGGAGAGGGTACAAAGTTCTAAAATGCAGGTGTAGGATTTACCTTCTAGGGTACCAATCTGGTATTGCATAATGAAAACTTACTGACCCAATAATGCTTAACAATGCTCACTTCTAGGGCAAATTTCCTCTGAACTCCAAGAAAAGTCTTGTATCAAGAATGGTGTAATGTTGTGTAAATTGCATCAGATGCACATGTATGACATGGCCATGAACTGCCAAAGAGCCCAGATACAAAGCAACTTGGTAACGATCATTATGGCATTTCATCACATGCCAATTTGAAATAAGCATTATCCAATCTAATTTCATGATCATTGCCTCTTGATGACACCCTCACTACACTTTACCTGAATAAACATTTCCCAGTCAGAATTGAGCTTTTCCAATAGCTGATTACTTACACACCTGTTTCTCCCACTATTCTAACTTAACAGGGTGAATTACCTTTCTTGACCTAATAAGCATTGTCTGAATAGTAGTGCAGCCCCTCAAAACGATTAATTTTAAATTGATCACCCTTTGCACACCTGTACTGTTTTTCTTCCTTCCACTGACACTGTTTCAGGGCCTTTTGCCCCCTAACAATTTGAGGAATGGTTTTTAGATATAAGATGCAGAGACCTAGCCAGACTTGCTGCCCAGCAGAAGTGCTAACATTGCACCAGGAAGTCAGCACATGAATATATAGGATTAATCCCCAGTTGACAGACCTATAGCACAAAGAATATTGCAGTCACAAAGAATTTAAAGAGGAACTGAAATAAATGGATTCCTTGTATGACCTGAGAGGATTCCTACTCTTTCTGGCTCAGAGTGAGATAAACTTTAAAGAAATTAAATTTGATAGAATGCAGTTCCACTCCCTCTATCTTTTTCCCCCACACCCAAATACAGATTGAAAGGCCCGTAAAGGTTGACTCTCAAACAGACCAACAATATACCAAATATATAAAAGTTATTTGAATCAATTGACCTTAAGGAGGAAACAAGAGTGCCTTTTTAAATGTTGGTTAATCTTGTGCCTGCTTTGTACATAAGCATCCAGGCTGCAGAATAATATTGATTCAGTACTTCCATGGACTCCACATCATTATTTTTTTTCTTAATGTTAAGCAATTTAAAAGGCATATATTTTTGGCCCAAGAGCTACAAATTAAAATGTTGAATTGTTCGATGTTACAGTGTTATAAGCTTTAGATCTGCTGGGGAAAATCATTATGTATAGAACTTTATATGATAATGTTCAACTCTAGCAAAGAGGGGGGGAAATGGGCTGGTCAATACACTCCACACCTGTCAAGTTGTCACATCAGAGGCAATTCACTCTCTGAACAAATTGTCTGCTACAAAATGTATTCATGTTGACAATTCATGACAGCTTCTTATAAGTACAGCCTTTAACACTGAGAGATTAATTGGCAATTCGGTATATGATCCTTTCCAATAGAATTCTTCAGTGCCATTTTAGAATTCACTTACTAAGTGGCAAATTGGAGTACTCAGATGCACAAGCACAAAAAGGCCCAAATTATTGGGGGAATTTTTTAATTGGTCTAACTACACCTGAATTGTGTGAAGTGATGATGTAAAAGTTAACATTTTTTCATACTTTTTTTGAAGGGAATGTATTGTGAAATTATGTATTTTTTCCAGTTAATTTGAATGACAGCTACATAGTTTTAATTATTTAAACACTTATGAGGAGGATGTGATTTTGAATAACGTTCAATTATGTAAATATATATTTCTTGCTGTGATTTTGTGAGAAATGTTTTATGAAATCTTTCAATATATCATGACCTTTATAAATTGGTTAAAGCAAACCAATAGTGTGCGTGTGAAAGGTTTGTACTGTGTACTGTTCATTGACAGGAACTTTTTGTAAACAAGAATATGAAATCTTACAGTATGTTCTTATATGTAGACAAGCAACTAGTATATATTGAAGACACTTGTGTAGAAACTTTTTTTCTTAATATTTCAAACTTGAACTCAGGCTAGCTTTTCTTGTCGTGTTTCTATAAGCTGTGGCTTGTCTGTAAAATCAATTAAAAAATTGTTTTTTGTTTTTCTTGTTTTATTAAATATTTCATGGTGCATTTTTCCACCTCAAAATTCTTCGCAACACAATGAATGAAGCCTATCCCCGAAGGAGCTCACGTGTGGAACGACCTGTGAACTTCCCTTCCTTCCCTCTCTGATTCCTGAGAATTAGATGTTCTCATAGAACTCCACATGACTATCATATTACATTTGCCAACAGAGAACAGAATAATAAGGAGAAAGTCATCATCATTCTCCCTGTGGGTTTCCACCAGGTGCTCCAGTTTCCTCCCCACATCCCAAAGACATGCAGGTTAATTGGCCTCTGAAAATTGCCCCTAGTGTGTAGGGAGTGGATGCAAAAGTAGGATAACATCGAACTAGTGGAACGGGGGATCAATGGTCAGTGTTGTCTAGGTGGGCTGAAGGGCCTGTTTCCATGCTGTATCTTTCAATCAATCAATGATGCATTTTTGCCACTTTCTCTGAATAAGATAACGTGTTTCGTTGTTGCTTATGACTCTTACCAAAGCAAGTATGAACATTTAGTTGAGACTATAGCAGATTCTAGAATTTTCAGAAAAGAAAAAAGCAACAATATACCAAATATATAAAAGTTATTTGAATCAATTGACTTTGAGAAGGGAACAAGAGTGCTTTTTTAAACGTAGGTTAATTTTGTACATAAGCATCCAGGGAAAAAAGTCTAAAATCAGGTGTAATATTTTATTTACAGGTAGATGTTTTTCTTTCTTTAATGGATGTTTATATGTGCAGTGCCAGCCAGATGGTGTTTGATGAGCAAATCACTGGAGAGCCAATTTTGTGAAACTGAGCAGGGACATAGTATGAGCAAATGTAAGAAACAGAGCTGGAGTATGTAATTAATCATCTTGAGTATGCCCACCGTTCAGTAAGGTCATGCCTGATCCAAATGTTACCTCAAAAAGGTGATCTGGAAACAAGGATTAATCAAAACACTGGCAGATTTCCCAAGCAAAAAGTATTTTGGGGAAAAACGGAGTCTATTCCAGGGCAGAAAAAATATGGGGTATGCAAAATTAAAGGTTTCTGGGTGAAATATTAAATTGTGTTTAAAATTTAATGGAAGAGAAAGTTTATAATGAGCAAATTTTAAAAAATTTTTGGAGGTCTTAGAGAATGCGATAAGATTATTGGATTGTTTATTAACAATAGACAATCTGCCAATACCCACCAATCCTAATTTGAATATGAGTGGTGCTAGATGAAAGTGGTACAGATTTGTTAAGGGGAAATTATGTTGGAATAACTGGACTGGGGATCAATGAACTGACAGTGAAGATAGATGAAGGTAATAAGGTAGATAATGTGCATAAACATACACTCAGAAGCCAATTGATAAACTACCCCATGGCTGCCATTTGAAAAGTAAAAGCTTTATAATATTAGAAACATAGAAAATAGGTGCAGGAGTAGGCCATTCGGCCCTTCGAGCCTGCACCGCCATTCAATATGATCATGGCTGATCATCCAACTCAGTATCCTGTACCTGCCTTCTTGCCATACCCCCTGATCCCTTTAGCCACAAGGGCCACATCTAACTCCATCTTAAATGTAGCCAATGAACTGGCCTCAACCACCCTCTGTGGCAGAGAATTCCAGAGATTCACCACTCTCTGTGAGAAAAATGTTTTCCTCATCTCGGTCCTAAAAGATTTCCCCCTTATCCTTAAACTGTGACCCCTTGTTCTGGACTTCCCCAACATCGGGAACAATCTTCCTGCATCTAGCCTGTCCAACCCCTTAAGAATTTTGTAAGTTTCTATAAGATCCCCCCTCAATCTTCTAAATTCTAGCGAGTACAAACCGAGTCTATCCAGTCTTTCTTCATATGAAAGTCCTGACATCCCAGGAATCAGTCTGGTGAACCTTCTCTGTACTCCCTCTATGGCAAGAATGTCCTTCCTCAGATTAGGAGACCAAAACTGTACACAATATTCCAGGTGTGGTCTCGCGAAGACCCTGTACAACTGCAGTAGAACCTCCCTGCTCCTATACTCAAATGCTTTTGCTATGAATGCTAACATACCATTCGCCTTCTTCACTGCCTGCTGCACCTGCATGCCTACTTTTAATGACTGGTGTATCATGACACCGAGATCTCGTAGCATCTCCCCCTTTCCTAATCGGCCACCATTCAGATAATAGTCTACTTTCCTGTTTTTGCCACCAAAGTGGATAACCTCACATTTATCCACATTATACTGCATCTGCCATGCATTTGCCCAGAGAATTGTGGTGATTTGTGCCAGGTTAAGGGCCTGTCCCACTTTCACAACCTCTGCCGAGTTTGCCCTTGACTCATACTTGCAGCATGGTCTTCATGATGTCGTAGGTAGGTCGTGATGCTAGTCGTAGGTACTCGTGGCATCAAGTAGGTCGGGGCGTTTTTTCAACATGATGAAAAATGTCCACGAGTAAAAAAGGTTGTAAAAGTGGGACAGGCCCTTTAACTGGAAAGAAAGACCTCCTGAAATGCTGCTCCACAAAAGTGATCACTACAGTTTGCCCTGTTTGCAACATTTCTGCTAATTACTAATAAAAATTGATATTTCTGCAGTACTGAACTCTACACCTTGTGTGACAACCAAACAAAATCTTCCCCAGAAACAATTCAACAATGTAGCATCTTTGTTACTTTCATGCTGCAGTTTAAGAGGAATCACAGAAAGATGCAATCTTCATTGGTGTTCTGAGTCTTTTATGAAGCTTTAAATTTGTCTCACACCCTGCACATTCCCAGGTCCTTTCAAGTATTTATCAGATCCATTCTGACAGTTATTAATTAACTGCTTCCACCCAATCTGATGGCCCATTGTAGATCACTTTGGGTTTATTTGCTACTTGCTCAATATCATTGGTGTTTGATTTGTGACGTATATGAACACAATCGCGTCTTAATCCTGTCTTAAGGATTGATAAAGGTATTGTTAATGCCTTATTGTCACGTACCGAGATTCAGCTTTTGTTTACAAGCCATCCAATCAAATTAGATACTATACATAAAGCCATACACAAGTACAACAGGTAGAGCAAAGAGAAAAATACCAAGTGCAAAATATAGTTCTTCAGCATTGTTCTTCAACTGTTCCAGAGAAAATGTCCAATGATGCAGGTTAGATCAAGACTATACCCTAGTTTCTGGAAGAACCGTTCGGAAGTCTGATAACAGAGGAGAAAAAGCTGTTCTTGGTGTGCTTTTTTTGTTTTGTGCCTTCAATGTGGGTCGTGGACAGATTGTTGATAATATTTAGATTGTAGATAATGCATAGATACATACAATCAAAAGCTAATTGATAAATCACCTCTACCTCGCTCGCTTCTGCACATTAACTGAAGTTCCTTATCCCTGGTACCATTTTAGGATTTTTTTCTGCACCTTGCCGAAGGTGAGGGTGGAAGATATATGACCAATTTTAACTGACTATAGCCTGTCAGTAGCTCTTGAAGGCCCAAGGCCAAGGTTACAGAAGTTTAATGATGAGCTTATTCGGACTTATGGTGTTGAAGGCCAAGCTGTAGTCAATGTGAATAGCATTCTATTCATGTTATTATCAAGGTAACACAGAGCTGAATGTACTGCAAGAGAGATCGTGTCCATGGAAACCTATTTTTCTTGTATGCAAATTGCAAGGAGTCTAGATTATCCAGAAAACTGATGCATTTGTGAGTCATTACCAATCATTCAAGCTGACTCATTACAGTTGCTGTTAGAGCTACTGTGTGATAGTCATTGAAACAGGACACTTTATTTTTTGGGGGGTCTGTAGTGATGGAGGTTTCCTTGAAACATGCGGACAGTAGATTGTTGAAGTCAGTGATGGAAATGGGTTTTAGGAACTAGGGGTATGCTGAGGTCCGTGAGGCTGAGGTTGGGGGGGGGGGGGTGAGAATTTTTTTGTAATCTGGTATATTTAACAGCCATTTTGCGCCTATATACACTGGGTATGATGATTACATATCACATTGCATCAGTAACTCAGTCAAATAAAGATAGGTACGACAAATATATATTTTGGTAAACTTTTTTTCAGATTCATAAATTTATTGGGAATAATAATAGTGTACAGTTTACAACATTTGCATATCTTGCTATATGTATTATATATATACAATGATCAGCCAATAATAATATTGTACAGTTTACAACTTCACAAAGGTACCCAAAAATGCTGGAGAAACAGCATAGGTGCAGCAGCATCTATGGAGCGAAGGAGATAGGCAACATTTTGGGCCGAAACCTTTCTTCAGACTGATAGGAGGTGGGGGGAGGCGGGGAGAAGAAAGGAAAAAGGAGGGGGAGCCCGAGGGCTGAGGTAGGAAGGGGAGGAGACAGCAAGGGTTAACAGAATTGTGAGAAATCAATGTTCATGCCACCAGGATGCAGACTCCCCAAGCGGAATATGAGGTGCTGATCCTCCAATTTCCGGTGTTGCTCACTCTGGCCTTGGAGGAAGCCCAGGACAGAGAGGTCGGATACGGAATGGGAGGGGGAGTTGAGGAGCTGAACCACCGGGAGGTCAGGTTGGTTAGCGCTGATATCGGTGAGACCAAGCGTAGGCTTGGCGATCGTTTCGCCGAACACCTCCGCTCGGTCCGCACTAACATTACAACTCTTATACAACTTCACAAATCTTGCTATATGTATTATATATATACATACAATGATCAGCCAATAATAATAATGTACAGTTTACAACTTTCCAAATCTAGCTATATGTAGTATATACGTACGATGATCAGCCAATATACAAATGTATGTACAATCTACATTTCTGAAATTTCTACTTATCTATTAATGCTACATTATTTTTGTGCTTAAAAATCTTTTTTCTTAAACTCATTAACAATTTTGCTTTGTCATCACTCACTCCTACTATATTAACACTGCACCATTCACGAGACAAATGAATTCCTTGTGTTTGTTCAAGTCCAAGATGACCACACTTGCTGCATACACAACATCCTAGTTTTCTGTTTTTAACAATTAGCCAGGGATATTCTTTCTTTTTGTTTAAGTACATTTATTGTGTCCAACAGTCTGGAAGATCAAATTTTTAATATCTTTTAAAATGTCTTCACTTGCAGCATCAGGCGAAACAGCTGCATCAGTTACATTATCATTTTCAAGTAATTTAGCCTTCTTTACTGGCTGAGTGTTTTCATTATCATTTATTTCTTCATCGATCTGCAGACGCTGTCTTTTAAAGTACCTTAGTATGCTCATTTTCACAGGGGTACACAAATCTGAAATGTATAGATATTTGATAGTGATATATAATAAAATATTTCCACTTGCACTATTGCTTTACTAAATCACCCACAATAAAATATTCACCACTCACGATTTAGGCTGGAAAAAAACTATTGGTACTACTTATTTAATTTTCTCCCCATCCATTCTAATTTAACTAAAACAGTTAATCTGAAAATACAGTTTCTTATTGGGGGCAGATAATAGAAAAAGTATTGAATTATCTACCCTAATTCAGGCCTATTGTAAAAAATTCTAATTCATGAAGTTCATGTAAAAACAAGTCTCAATACTAGCTACAGTGAGTCGAATTTACAATCAATAAAGGCATCTCACAGCAAAACTACGCTATAGCCACACTATACAAGTTACTACAGTATGTACGCAGTGTCGTCCTCACACTGGAAGACAGATAGATCAACTGGGCTGAAACATTGCATATGCATCCAAAGCAATGCCGAGAAAAATCGCTGGCCAGATAATCTGAAGCACGTGGCATACGTAGCATAACTGCTGGTGAGTTAGACAAAAATGCTGGAGAAACTCAGCGGGTGAGGCAGCATCTATGGAGCAAAGGAAATAGAAATGTTACAACATTTTGAGATTTTAAAAATCAAGTCTGCAATTTATCCCATCAGATAAAGCATAAAAAGAAGTTTAATTTGACACCTAATTCACTTTCATATCTTCAGTATTAAAAAAGTTATGGCCATTTTCATACTCGGAAATTAGCATCTTGTTCCCTATTGATTTTCCATTGACTTAACACAAAAGCTGTGACCAAGAGCAGTCAAAGCCCATAACTTTATTAAAAATTAAGAGAACTGAAAGAAATTTTCAGTTATTATAGATTGAAGCATTCTGAAACAAATATTAAACAATCTTACTTGGATGACCTGAAATTAAAGCATATAATTAGTTAGTTACCCAATTGTAGCTAATCCCAAAATTTGATTACTAGATCTAAACATCTATCCATTTCTTAAGAAAAGATTAACATTTTTAAATAGCCTAAGTGTCCAAAGAACATTCACACAAGAATTCACAATAAAACATGATTTTAAAATCTCATTAACATTAATTTATAGGCCAAATGGAAGGAATTTAGAGTTTAATTGCTGTAAATTAATGGCCATTTAAATCAGCTTGCCAGTGGGTTTTTCTGGAACGCGATGGTTTGGAACGTTGCCATTGTGGAGGATTTGAAGCCCATATGGCATGAAAAACACTGCGGGTTTGAATGGGCCCCCAAGTCAGCTTCTCGCAACATAAAATTTTGTATAAAGGGATCTTAAGAAGCACTTTTTAATGTAAAAATAAACAACCCACCTTGCCTTGTCCCCTACATAAGATCCGTCCCGTTGTCGGCGGTCGCGGCTTTAGAGGATGATTTTTAATCTACTATAGTAATTAAATAATCCAATTTAGTTTTAAAATAACTGCAGCGAACGAACCTCGCAGCGATTTTTCATCAGCAACTAAGCAGGCTGAACAACCTCGATTTCAATACCCTGGAGAAAATCGCGTTTTAAACCCGCCCCCCTCTCAAAGGCGCCAAAGTCGCGCACACGGGCAGCGGCAGAACTGCAGCGCCATTGAAGGTAAGTTTTGCAACATACCTAGAAATAGGCAACGTTTCGGGCCAAAACCCTTCTTCAGACTGATGTGAGGGTGTGGGGGAGTGGGGGGGGGGGGGGGGGGGGGGGGGGGAGCGTGAAGAAGGAATGAAGAGGTGGAGCCAGTGGGCTGAGGGAGAGCTGAGAAGGGGAGGAGAAAGTAAGTAAGGACTACCTAAAATCAATGTTCATACCGCTGGGGTGCAAACTGCCTAAGCGACATATGAGGTGCTGCTCCTCCAGTTTACGGTAGGCCTCACTCTGGCCATGGAGGAGGCCCAGGACAGAAAGATCGGATTCGGAATGGGAGGGGAAGTTGAAGTGCTGAGCCACCGGGAGATCAGGTTGGTTGTTGCGAACCGAGCTGAGGTGTTCAGGGAGTTATGGAGGGAGCGGTCTCTGCGGAAAGCAGACAGGGGAGGAGATGGGAATATGTGGCAAGTGGTGGGGTCATGTTGGAGGTGGCAAAAATGACGGAGGACTATTTGTTGTACGTGACGGCTGGTAGGGTGGAAGGTGAGGACTAGGGGGACTCTGTCCTTGTTACGAGTGGGGGGATGGGAAGTGAGAGTAGAGTCACGGGGTATAGAAGAGACCCTGGTGAGAGCCTCATCTATAGTAGAAGAGAGGAACCCCCGTTCCCTGAAGAATGAGGACCTGGTGTGGAACACCTCATCCTGGGTGCCGATGTGGCGTAGACGGAGGAATTAGGAGTAGGGGATGGAGTCCTTACAGGAAGCAGGGTGGGAAGAAGTGTAGTCCAGATAGCCATGGGAGTCAGCGGGTTTATAGTGGATGTCGGTCAGCAGTCTATCACCTGCGATGGAAATAGTGAGGTCAAGAAATGGTAGGGAAATGTCGGAAATAGTCCAGGTGTATTTGAGTGCCGGATGGAAGTTAGTGGTGAAATGGATGGTCAGTGAGTTGTGTGTGGGTGCAGGAGGTTGCACCAATGCAGTCGTCACTGGTGAGTTAACTCATTTATAAACCATTGCGGCAATTAAAATACGTAACGCAGTTTTTGGTGTGAGACGGCCTCTTAATCTCTTAATTCAACCTTAAATACGCACATTCATCCCTAAGAGTATTGTAAGATACAGTACATATCCGAGACCTTAAAAAAAAAAGAGCCCAATGGCCTCGAGGTCAATATATGAATCTAATATTCATAACATCTCATACTTTTGACGAAGATCCAAGGCAAAGGCTTCACCGCATTATCTGTAAGCAACCCTACGTGTTCAAACCTCATAATCATTATACTCACAAGAATCTATAAATACTACAGTAATACGATGACGTAGTACTGCTGGGATAGAAATCATTTCATTGTAAGGAAGGGCCATGGTTCAATGGTATCACTATCATGCTGTGGAAAAAATACAAAATAATACAGCCGAGGTATGATGATTGAAGAATATGTAGAGGAGCAGTGTACTTACTGTTTCACCTTCTCTGCTGTACCCTGTATGACAGACTCTGACAGTATCTTCCCTTGCTGACGCTTATGTAGCAGCAAGTGTCGTGCTATGGCGGGATTATGTGAGGTCATGGTTCATGCTCATGCGCCAGACCCTGAGTAATTAGTTCTTTAATATTTTGTGCTAGTTTTCTGCGTTGTCCGTAACTGAATACCATATAATATAACCATATAACAATTACAGCACGGAAACATGCCATCTCGACCCTTCTAGTCCGTGCCGAACACGTAATCTCCCCTAGTCCCATATACCTGCGCTCAGACCATAACCCTCCATTCCTTTCCCGTCCATATAACTATCCAATTTATTTTTAAATGATAAAAACGAACCTGCCTCCACCACCTTCACTGGAAGCTCATTCCACACAGCCACCACTCTCTGAGTAAAGAGGTTCCCCCTCATGTTACCCCTAAACTTCTGTCCCTTAATTCTCAAGTCATGTCCCCTTGTTTGAATCTTCCCTACTCTCAGTGGGAAAAGCTTATCCACGTCAACTCTGTCTATCCCTCTCATCATTTTAAAGACCTCTATCAAGTCCCCCCTTAACCTTCTGCGCTCCAAAGAATAAAGCCCTAACTTGTTCAACCTTTCTCTGTAACTTAGTTGCTGAAACCCAGGCAACATTCTAGTAAATCTCCTCTGTACTCTCTCTATTTTGTTGACATCCTTCCTATAATTAGGCGACCAAAATTGTACCCCATACTCCAGAATTGGCCTCACCAATGCCTTGTACAATTTTAACATTACATCCCAACTTCTATACTCAATGCTCTGATTTATAAAGGCCAGCACACCAAAAGCTTTCTTTACCACCCTATCTACATGAGATTCCACTTTCAGGGAACTGTGCACAGTTATTCCCAGATCCCTCTGTTCACCTGCATTCTTCAATTCCCTACCATTTACCATGTACGTCCTATTTTGATTTGTCCTGCCAAGATGTAGCACCTCACACTTATCAGCATTAAACTCCATCTGCCATCTTTCAGCCCACTCTTCCAACTGGCATAAATCTCTCTGTAGACTTTGAAAATCTACTTCATTATCCACAACCCCACCTATCTTAGTATCATCTGCATACTTACTAATCCAATTTACCACACCATCATCCAGATCATTGATGTACATGACAATCAACAGTGGACCCAACACAGATCCCTGTGGCACCCCACTAGTCACTGGCCTCCAACCTGACAAACAACCATCCACCATTACTCTCTGGCATCTCCCATTCAGCCACTGTTGAATCCATCTTGCTACTCCACCATTAATACCCAACCATTGAACCTTCCTAACCAACCTTCCATGAGGAACCTTGTCAAAGGCCTTACTGAAGTCCATATATACAACATCCACTGCTTTACCCTCATCCATTTCCCGAGTAACCTCTTCAAAAAATTCAAGAAGATTAGTCAAACATGACCTTCCAGGCACAAATCCATGTTGACTGTTCCTAATCAGACCCTGTTTATCCAGATGCTTATATATATTATCTCTAAGTATCCTTTCCATTAATTTGCCCACCACTGACGTCAAACTAACAGGTCTATAATTGCTAGGTTTACTCTTAGACCCCTTTTTAAACAATGGAACAACATGCGCAGTACGCCAATCCTCCGGCACTATTCCCGTTTCTAATGACATTTGAAATATTTCTGTCATAGCCCCTGCTATTTCTACACTAACTTCCCTCAATATCCTAGGGAATATCCTGTCCGGACCTGGAGACTTATCCACTTTTATATTTCTCAAAAGTGTCAGTACTTCCTCTTCTTTGAATCTCATAGTTTCCATAGCTACTCTACTTGTTTCCCTTACCTCACATAATTCAATATCCTTCTCCTTGGTGAATACCGAAGAAAAGAAATTGTTCAATATCTCCCCCATCTCTTTTGGCTCTGCAGATAGCTGTCCACTCTGACTCTCTAATGGACCAATTTTATCCCTCGTTATCCTTTTGCTATTAATATAGCTGTAGAAACCCTTTGGGTTTACTTTCACCTTACTTGCCAAAGCAACCTCATATCTTCTTTTAGCTTTTCTAATTTATTTCTTAAGATTCTTTTTACATTCTTTATACTCCTCAAGCACCTCATTTACTCCATGCTGCCTATAATTATTGTAGATCTCCCTCTTTTTCCGAACCAAGTGTCCAATTTTTCCCTTGAAAACCAAGTGACCAAGTTTTCCCTTGAAAACCATGGCTCTTTCCAATTTTTACTATTTCCTTTCAACCAAACAGGGACATAAAGATTCTGTACTCTTAAAATTTCACCTTTAAATGTACTCCATTTCTCTTCCACATCTTTCCCATAAAACAAACTGTCCCAATTTACTCCTTTTAAATCCTTTCGCATCTCCTCAAAGTTAGCCTTTCTCCAATCAAAAATCTCAACCCTAGGTCCAGTTCTGACCCTCTCCATAATTATATTGAAACTAATGGTATTGTGATCACTGGTCCCGAACTGTTCCCCAACGCATACCTCTGCCACCTGACCCGTCTCATTTCCTAACAGGAGGTCCAGCATCGCCCCTTCTCTAGTAGGTACTTCTATGTATTGCTGCAAAAAACTATCCTGCACACATTTTACAAACTCCAACCCATCCAGCCCATTTACAGAATGTGTTTCCCAGTCTATGTGTGGAAAATTGAAATCTCCCACAATCACTACCTTGTGCTTACTACTAATATCTGCAATCTCCTTACATATTTGCTCTTCCAATTCTCGCTCCCCATTTGGCGGTCTATAATACACCCCTATAAGTGTTGCTACCCCTTTCCCATTTCTCAGTTCCACCCAAATAGCCTCCCTAGACGAGCCCTCTAATCTATCCTGCCAAAGCACTGCTGTAATATCTTCCTTGATAAGCAATGCAACACCTCCACCTCTTGCCCCTCCAATTCTATCACACCTGAAGCAACGAAATCCTGGAATATTTAGTTTCCAATCACAGACCATGTTTCACTGATCGCCACAACATCATACTTCCAGGTGTCAATCCAGGCTCTAAGTTCATCCACCTTTCTTACAATGCTCCTAGCATTAAAATATACACATTTAAGAAACCCACCCTCTCTTATTCTCTGTTTATTGTCTTTTTCTTCTCTCTCCCCTACATTTTGGGTCAGAGTGCTACCATTCTCTGCCTCCTGCCTCACACAGTGACTGCTAGCTTTCCCAATTTGAGTCCCTCCCCCCAACCATACTAGTTTAAAGTCTCCCCAGTAACCTTTGCAAATCTCCCCTCCAGGATATTGGTCCCCCTCGAGTTCAAGTGCAACCCGTCCTTTCTGTACAGGTCGCACCTTCCCCAAAAGAGGTCCCAATGATCCAGAAACTTGAATCCATACCCACTGCACCAGTCCCTCATCCACTCATTTATCCTCCACCTCACTCCATTCCTACTCTCACTGTCGCGTGGCACAGGCAGTAATCCTGAGATTGTTACCTTTGCAGTCCTTCTCCTTAACTCTCTACCTAACTCCCTAAATTCTTCTTTCAGGACCTCTTCTCTTTTTTTACCTATGTCGTTGGTACCTATATGTACCACAACTTCAGGCTCCTCTCCCTCCCATTTCAGGATTTCTTGGACCCGTTCAGACACATCCCTGACCCTGGCACCAGGGAGGCAAACTACCATCCGGGTCTCTCGTCTGCGTCCACCGAATCGCCTATCCGACCCCCTGACTATAGAGTCCCCTATTACAATTGCCGTCCTCTTCTTTTCCTTACCCTTCTGAGCAACAGGACCGGTCTTTATGCCAGAGGCCCGGCCGCTGTCGCTGCCCCCAGGTAGGCTGTCTCCCCCACCCTTACTCAAACATGAGTACTTATTTTCAAGGTGTACAGCCACCGGGGTACTCACCAGTCCCTGCCTCTGCCCGTTGCCCTTCCTAACTGTGACCCAGTATTCTGTCTCCCGTGGTCTTGGAGTGACCACCTTCCTGTAACTCCTATCTATGACCTCCTCACTCTCTCTGAGCAGACAGAGGTCATCGAGTTGCTGTTCCAGGTTCCTAACACGGTCCCTTAGGAGCCCCATCTCGACACACCTGGCGCAGATGTGGACGTCTGGAGGGCACTCAGACTCCATGACCTCCCACATCTGACATCCAGAACAGTAAACTGCCCTGGCCCTCATTCTCCCCCTTATCCGAATACAATAAAGCCTTACCCGGGATACAAGCCAATCAGCTGCTTCCTCTAGTCCTGTAACGGCTGCTTCCTCTAGTCCGTTCGACCAATCAGAGGCTTCCACCAGCCCCCTTAATTTGAAGTGTGATCTGCGAATGGAACGTTGCAGATTTTGATTCCTCCCACTGTAACGGCTCCTGGTCATCTGTTGAGACAAGCCCCGCGATGGGTTTTTTAACTCACCACACGAAGGTCGCTCCTCCCTCTGTAACGGCTCCTGGGCCTCTGTTGAGACAAGCCCCACGATGGGTTTTTTAACTCACCACACGAAGGTCGCTCCTCCCTCTGTAACGGCTCCTGGGCCTCTGTTGAGACAAGCCCCGCGATGGGTTTTTTAACTCACCACACGAAGGTCGCTCCTCCCTCTGTAACAGCTCCTGGGCCTCTGTTGAGACAAGCCCCGCGATGGGTTTTTTAACTCACCACTCGAAGGTCGCTCCTCCCTCTGCAACGGCTCCTGGGCAAATGTGGGCAAATATTACTAAATTTTGTACATTGAATATCTAGCATATCAAAATACAGTACTGTATACAGAACACTTAACCATATAACATATAACCATATAACAATCACAGCACGGAAACAGGCCATCTCGGCCCTACAATTCCGTGCCGAACAAATTTTTTTTTTTTTGTGTTTTTTTTTCCCCTTAGTCCCACCTGCCTGCACTCATACCATAACCCTCCATTCCCTTCTCATCCATATGCCTATCCAATTTATTCTTAAATGATACCAACGAACCTGCCGCCACCACTTCCACTGGAAGCTCATTCCACACCGCTACCACTCTCTGAGTAAAGAAGTTCCCCCTCATGTTACCCCTAAACTTCTGTCCCTTAATTCTGAAGTCATGTCCTCTTGTTTGAATCTTCCCTATTCTCAAAGGGAAAAGCTTGATCACATCAACTCTGTCTATCCCTCTCATCATTTTAAAGACCTCTATCAAGTCGTGAATTGTAAAATTATATGATTTTACAATAACAGTGAATCAAAAAGTAGCAAGTAGCAACTTCACTTCCAAATGCTGAGTGCGGGACATACATGGCCACACCCAGTAAAACCTGGTTAGCTAGGCTGATTACCCTAACCACCTTGCTAGCTTGCCAGCGTGCACGTCCCCATGTTAAGCTATTAGTTCAGTAAAGAAAGATTATGTTTTTGATTTTTGATAAGATAACTTAATATATGTGTTGTTTATGAGAGCTGAGTAAAATATGCAAGCATAATTATAGCAAATAAACAAGTTAATTTTAATTGCTAGAAGCTTGACAAAGGATAGCTAATAAACGTCTCTGACTCCCTTCTAGTACAGAAATTGGACATAAACTGGAAACTGAAAAGTAGGGGAACGCGTACCCCCATTTCCATCACTGGTTGAAGTGAGATTGAAGATATCGGTGAAGACTATGATCAGTTGATTGGTACGCAACTTCACGACCCATCCAGAAACTCCATCTGGACTGGCCACTTTCCCAGCATTTATCCTGATGAAAGCAGATCTGAGCATGGGACATAGGATGGGTAGGAAATTCTGTTTTGCCTGCTGAGCTCATCCAGAAGCGATGTGTTGTTGCCAGAGGTCGACTCTGATTTTGGCTTGTAGCCCATGATGGTATTCAGGGTCTGCCACAGTCGCCTGGCATCCACTAGATTGATCTGGGTTTCCATCTTGTTTTGGAATTCTCTCTTGGCATCCCAGATAGAGTTGCAGAGATCATCATGGCCTTGTACGGTGCAGATCATCCTTCTTGAAAGTCTCAGATTTGGACTTCAACAGAGAGTGAATCACCTTGTACATCCAAGGTTTCTATTTTTGATAGACCTTAATTGGCTTTGTCAGTATGCAGTCATAAGCCATAGGAGTAGAATTAGGCCATTTGGCCCATCATCTATTCCGCCATTCAATTATGGCTGATCCATCTCTCCATCCTAGCCCCATTCTCCTGCCTTCTCCCCTGTCATTAATGCATTTCTCAATGAAATCAGACAAATGCCTATACTAATTCTGACTGGACTAAGTGCTCTTGAACATATATCCACCCCCTCAAAGCCGTCATGAAGTAGTCCCTCAGACCACTGCAGCATACTCTTGTCTTTGGTGCCTTGCACTTCAATCTTTGCCTGTAAGCCAACAGGAGCAGCACTAATAGATGATCAGACTGGCTGAAACAAGGATGTGTGGCTGGGCGATAAGCGTACCTCATGGTAGTGCAGCAGTGGATAACAAGCCACACAAAGGAGAGAAACATGCTGATGGTTTTGCTATCTCAAGAGACTTGATGATGGTGTATAATTCGTCCAGTGCCATCTTGACATTGGCTTAGTTTAGGTTTATTATTAGGGACACAAAAATGCTGGGGAAACTCAGCAGGTGCAGCCTCACCCGCTGTGTTTCTCCAGCATTTTTTTGTCTACCTACAATAAGCAGGGAGGTGCTCCACTTTATCTCCATTTCCTCTTTCTTCAATCTTTCTCGTCTGCTTATTTACTGATCTTCTCCCTTTGTGTGATTAGCCAACATGGTCTTGCCCACATTCTCCCCCAGTGACTCAGCAATGACTACACCAGCACTCATGGTAGGGTGAACTCACGCGATAGGCTTCATTTCCAATGTCAAACAATCATATCATTGCTATATTACTAAAGCTAAGATCTTGACCGCTTTTGACTTACTGTTTCGTGATTTCCGAGAGAACGCCGCCACTTACGACCGTCATTTTTGGCCACCTCGCTCAGAGCCCCCCTCTGCCAGACTGGACCGTAGGATCTTTCCCATCGATGAGAAATCAGAGAGATATTAATGTTTTTTTTTAAATCGCCATTCTCTCTGCTGCCCCCGCTGGCACCCGGGGAAGAGCCACGACACTTCCGGGGGGGATATAAAACCCGGAAGTGTCGTGGCTCACTCAGTCTCTGCCAGACGGAGGAAGCGAGAGGGTCACGGCTCTCTGAGCTGCGAATAACACTGAACGCACGTCTACTCCACGGTGAGTCCCCGGGATGTGGTTTTCAGAAAATGTGTTTGTTGCTTGCAAAGTGTTTGCCCAATTGGCTTTTTGGCTTTTTAAAGGGCTTTCAGAAAATGTGTTTTGTTGGCTTGCGAAGTGTTTGCCCAATTGGCTTTTTAGCTTTTTAAAGGGCTTTCAGAAAATGTGTTTTGTTGGCTTGCAAAGTGTTTTCCCAATTGGCTTTTTAAAGGGCTTTCAGAAAATGTGTTTTGTTGGCTTGCAAAGAGTTTGCCCAATTGGCTTTTTAAAGGGCTTTCAGAAAATGTGTTTTGTTGGCTTGCAAAGTGTTGGCCCAATTGGCTTTTTGGCTTTTTAAAGGGCTTTCAGAAAATGTGTTTTGTTGGCTTGCAAAGTGTTTGCCCAATTGGCTTTTTGGTTTTTTAAAGGGCTTTCAGAAAACATATAATGTTGGCTTGCAAAGTGTTTGCCCAATTGGCTTTTTGGCTTTTTAAACGGCTCACAGAAAATGTGTTTTGTTGGCTTGCAAAGTGTTTGCCCAATTGGCTTGGCTATTAAAGGGCTCTCAGAAAACTGTGTTTTGTGGCTTGCAAAGTGTTTGCCCAATTGACTTGGCTTTTAATGGGCTTGCTTGCAACAGTTTTCGGATGGATAAAGCGTGAATAAACATTTTATTAGATAAGGACTGTGTTTAATTTCAAAATTGGCGCTCATTCTGTGATTTTCGCTTAGTTGCAAGATGGCATCGATGATGTCATTTCGGGTTAGCGGCATGCTGGCGCTGAGTGCGTCATTTCCGGTTCGTGGCAAGAAGCGAGAGGGTGACGTCAAGATGGCGCCGAGTGCAGACGCCATTGAATAATTCAGGAGAGCTGACTGCTCTGTCTCTTGTGAGTGTGGTTGTTGGACGTTATTTAAAGCATGTTTATGCTTCAGCACCAGCAGCCTCTACAGGGGGCTTTAAACATTTGAATAATTTGTTTTACACACTGTATATGGACAACTATATGTGGCTCTTAGCCAAGGAACGATGAAGGGAAATGTCAAAGTTTTCCTGAAGGATAGAGCATTGACCAAGAATGTTGTCATTAAAAGCGTGCTTCGTTGAATGATGACTTCTGAGATAAATTCTCAGATTTTCTTTCTTAAAATTTGACCGCTGAATCTCTCTATATTAAAATTGTCTCTTTTTATCAACAGGAAATAGTCATCAAGAGGCAGTGAGCAGTAGAACACAACAAGAGACACAACAAGAAAGAACTTAATAATTCTCATCTTTAACATTTAAATTGTTCATATTTTAAGAGTCATTCACATTTTAAACTTTAATAAATCCTTTTTGCACTTTTGATGCCTGTGTGTTCTTCATCACAATGGGAACCTAATGGGCAGAAATGGCTGCTCTGTGGGAGAGCCACTAAGAGTGCATGGGGGGAGGTTGTGGGGAGATGCACTGAATGCGTGGGGGGGAGAGGAATGGCAAGGAGCAGAGTGGGGGGTTGAAGGGAGGAGGGGTGACTGAGTGAACTGCCAGCGTACCCGGCGTGAGTGACTGCACTGCCAGCCCACGAGCCGTGAGTAAGTGAACTGCCAGCCCACCAGCCGTAAGTGACTGAACTGCCAGCCCAATAGAGAGGTGGAATATTGCGTTGGGTGACCAGCCCTCCCGAGTGATGCTGGGACCCAACGGGTCCCACTTAGTCAAGTATCTATTAAAACTCTGTGTGTGTGTGCATGCGTGTGTGTGTGGGTGTGTTGGTGGGTGGGTGTCATTTTGCATGTGAAACGTATCTCCTCGAAAACCAGACGCCGAAACGGGGATATTTTTACATATTTCAGTAGAGATTTTCCTTGCGAGTTTAGAAATCCACTCCTCTGTACCTTTGGTACATTATTTTCCAGATTGTTGACCAATCTGCCCATTTTTAAAAATCTGACTGCTGACCAGCTGCTGTCGTTACAATAACAGTGAATGTTTTACATCTTCTGGTAGAAATTTTCCTCATGATTTCAAAAATCCAATCTATCGATTTGGTCAATTATTTCCCGAGATATTTACTGAAATTTATAACCAAACTGACATTTAAAAAAAAGATTAGGGTTGCCCAGCTGCTGACCTCACAATGCCTTTGCACCTGGCCAAACTGCCTCCTTGCACCGCCCGCCTCCTTAGCCTCCACCCCCCCCCCCCCACCCCGCAACCACACATTGGGGGAACAGACCCAACGGGTCTGCACTTGGTCTAGTATCTATTAAAACTGTGTGTGTGTGTGTGTGATATTTTTTTTTAATATTAATGTTGCCCAGCTGCTGACCTCACAATGCTTTGCACCTGGCCCAACTGCCTCCTCAGTTGCTTCAGTTTAGGCCAGTGTGTTCCAGAGGCCAGGCATTGTTTGTGGTGCTGATCGTAGTCTTCCTCTGGCCTGTCTGCCGGTGATGGGGGTCGGAGTGGCCCTAAAGGAGGACCTGTCGTCACAGTGGATGCATGTGAGGAGAATTTGATTGACATACGGTTGGACAAAGTCTAGAGATTAAAAGGAGACAAGGGGTGACAAAAGTGGACAAAATGAGACAAAATAATAATAATGGATGGGATTTATATAGCGCCTTTCTAATACTCAAGGCGCTTTACATCGCATTATTAATTCACTCCTCAGTCACACTCGGTGGTGGTAAGCTACTTCTGTAGCCACAGCTGCCTGGGGCAGACTGACGGAACCGTGGCTGCCAATCTGCGCCTACGGCCCCTCCGACCACCACCAGTCACTCACACACATTCACACACAGGCAAAGGTGGGTGAAGTGTCTTGCCCAAGGACACAACGACAGTATGCACTCCAAGCGGGATTCGAACCAGCTACCTTCCGGTTGCCAGCCGAACACTTAGCCCATTGTGCCATCTGTCGTCCCAAAAGGGTATCAGATAAGGAGAGGAGTGAAATGTAAAGGCAAAGGAAGGGATATAGGTGGAAGGGAACGGGGGAGGGGGAAGGAGAGGGAAGGAGAGGAAGGGGACAAAATAGTGGGAAAATAAAGATTGAGGGGGGAGGGGGTGTTATCTTTAGAATCAGATAATTCAATTTTCATATGTTGGGTTGTAAACTGCCCAGCTGGAATATAGGTGTTGTTCCTCTAGTTTGCATGTGGCCTCATTCTAGCAATGGAGGAGGCCCAGGACAGAAAGATTGGGAAGGGGAGTTAAAATGGTGAGCAACCAGGAGATTCAGCAGGTCTTGGCCTACCTGGCACGTATTCGGTGCAACGGTCACCTAGTCTAAACTTGGACTTGTCGATGTAAAGGTGGCCAAAACAGGAACACCACAAGAGCACCACATTGGCAATACGGTGGATTGCAAGTGTACATCTGCAATTGGGGAAGGGGTGGAGGGTTGAGCTTGCATGGAGGCTAATATGAATATTTGGTTCGACGTGGTTTGGGGAGGAGGGGGGGGGGGCAGTTGGTGGGAAGAAAGGAGAGAGGCAACGACAAAGGTTGGGGAGGAACAAATCATGGATTTGGTGATGAATTGATCAGTAATTCAGGTGGCACAGGTGAACCAGAGACTAGGGTGGGGTTATGGCAGGAACAGGTGTTCAAGGGGAGCATTACACAAGGAACATCATCCTGTGTGTCCCTGATACTGAAGCTATGTCACCGTGATGAAGATGACTCACCACACGAATTGCCTAATTTAATTTCCCAACTGACATGACTTAACTTGTGCGGAACACAATTTATTCCAGGGTAATTTGCTTTTCAGTTGTAAGAGTACTGAAGGAAAGAGATAACTAATCAATTTTCCAGCCCGTTGAATTATAATTATTTCTAAAAATATATATCTCGTCATGAATAGTTGATGTTTTGAACTTTATCCTGATCTAAATGCAGCTGTATCTTTCTGATGTATCATTTCTACACACTCACTGCTTCCCTGCACATTTTCCCAGGTGCCCTCAGCAAGATTGCTCTAATTGTTGCACTTCCTCTTGTGTTTTCCAGTCTTAGATATTTTTGCATTTCCTCTCAACTTAATTTTGCATCATGTGGAGTACTTAGGCTCTACATGTTGCTTCTTGAAACGACTAATAACCGTTGTGGTGTTGTGAACAGAACAACCTTTATTGAAGGCAGACCCTGATACTATAATCTATCAAAAATCACACGATGCGATACTTTAAAAAAAAAGTCCTTTCACATACATTTGCAAGACTTTACATTAATGGAAAATTAATGTACATTAATGTGTCTCATGTGCATTCTGTAAAATATGTAATGTCAAATTTATCAGGGAGGCTTGGTCTCATGACGTTGTCTCAGATGACTCAGATTACATCTATCTATCTATCTATCTATCTATCTATCTATCTATCTATCTATCTATCTATCTATCTATCTATCTATCTATCTATCTATCTATCTATCTATCTATCTATCTATCTATCTATCTATCTATCTATCTATCTATCTATCCTGATAAAACTCTGATCTTGGATGTGTATTTATTTGTGTGTGTGTAATCACATCTTTGCGGAAAAAAAGACACGGTAACGGTAACATTTTAACATATTCTAGTAGAGATTTTTCCCGTGGAGTCCAAAATCGCCTTATCTGAAAATATCAGGCTTTATTTCTCGAGTTATTACTGAAAATGTTCAAATATCTGACAAAACTTTGAATTTAAAGATAACGTCTGCTCAGCGTGCCGTCTTCTTCCACATGCTGCGAGTGATGTCATCCCCCCCCCAACCACTCCACCCCCCCCCGGTTATTCAAAAGACGCAGAAAGAATGAGCAAGTCGTTCCCTGTACTTGCCCCGGGTCGGTGCATGGTGGGGAGGTGGCTGGAGCCTGGAGTCTGGAGCAAGGGAGTGTTGCGTTCGTGAATCAGCCCTCCCCTGTGACGCTGTTCGCCCCCCCACCCATCAAACTCTACCCCCCTCCCTCTCTGCCGCCCCCGTTCCCTTTCTGCTGCCCCCCCGCTCCTTCTCTGCCCCCCTCCTGCTCCCTCTCTGCCCCCACGCTCCCTCTCTGCCTCCCCCCGATCCCTCTCTGCCTCCCCCCGCTCCCTCTCTGCCTCCCACCTCGCTCCCTCTCTGCCTCCCCCACGCCCCCTCTGCCCTCTGCCCTCGCTCTCGACCCCCCTCCCTCTCCCTCTCTAGCCGCGCCTGTGAGTTGGGGGCTATGTGTGAGTGGATAGGGCGGGGGATGGGGTAAAAGGAGCAAATTAATAATATTAATATAATATCAAGGGGGATGGTTAGTGTGTGTGTGGGGGGGGTGTGGTTAGTGTGTGTGTGAGGCCGCAGGCCGCCCCCCCCCCCCCCTGCCCGCCCCCTCCCCCGCAGGGGACTTGGTCTAGTATCTATTATCTACTTCTATTATATACTTAAAAGTCTGATCTTGTATGTAGATATATTTATTTATGTGTGTATTTGTTTATGTATAATCACATCTTCTTGAAAAAACGACGTGCAAATATGTACAATTTCTACATATTCCGTGGACTTTGAAATCACCTCATCTAAAAATTCCATGCATTATTTCTCGAGTTATTCATCAAAATGTTCAAAAATCTCAAAAACCTGGAAATAAATTACTGTTTATTCCCTGTGCTTACAGCTGTGACATCACAATGGGATTGTAACCCTGCCTGCAACATTGTTGCTATCCAAGTACACTGAGTCCTGCTAGTCCTAGCAAGTGCAAATGCATTTATTTTTTAAGTCACAGTACACTGAGTTCTGCTAGCGTAATTGCATTTTTTTAAGTTTAAAAATGGGGGAGGGTGAATAAGGCAAAATGAGCAGCACCTGCGCAGTTGTCGGCTATGGGTGAGTGGTGGAATATTGCGTTGGGGAACGGGTTGCGTTGGGGGACCAGGCCTCCCATGGGGGCTATGGGTGAGTGGTGGAATATTGCGTTGGGGAACGGGTTGCGTTGGGGGACCAGGCCTCTCGTGAGGGTTATGGGTGAGTGGTGGAATATTGCGTTGGGGAACGGGTTGCGTTGGGGACCAGGCCGCCCATTTGACAAGGACCCAACGGGTCCCACTTGGTCTAGTAACTATTAAAACTGATCTTGTTTCTTTACTTGTGTGTGTGTGTGTTCGTGTGTAATCACATCTTCTCGAAAAAACGACGTGCTAGCGGTAAAGATTTTAGATATTCCGTTAGCAATTTTCCCCGTGGAGTCCAAAATCCACTTATCTGAAAATTTCAGGCTTTATTTCTCGACATTATTGAAAATGTGTAAAAATACTTTGAATTTAAAATGGTTTTTACTTTAAAATCAGCTTCCAACATACTTTGATACAAAGTTGCAAGACAGGAACACTGGCAGGATCACTCTGAACTTTTCAGCTCAATGGCATCTCACAGCAAGTGCACCTGGCATTTGCAACAATGTTGCCATCATAGCTCCTGGCAGGACAGGAGGGAGGGGTCAATTGGTATTGCAATTGGGGATTGGGATTTTTTTTCCCAACTCCAGTGCTGGGGGAGGCTCACAAGCTATGATCTTTGCTGAGGAGTGCTCGAATCTTACCTTCGCCAACGGGATGAGTTGGAGAACCATGGCACCTGTGGGGGCTACGGGTAGGGGATGGGTACTTTTGGCGAGCAGACCCAACAGGTCTGCACTTGGTCTAGTATATAACTAAAACTCTCATCTTGTTATCTGCAGGGTTTTTTTTTCTATTTGCACAAAAACAGTACATGAAAGCGCTACGATTTTTGCGCCACCTTACTAACCATTGTCCTGTGCTGTAAGTGAAACAAGTTTTGTTCAGATCGATGATATATTTTAAAAGTTATTAAGGTTTAAAAACCTTAAAAACCATGCATGCGCAGTAGGGGGAGAGTTCCCATGCGCGTCTTAACTGGTGTCGCAAAGGGCACCCGACGGATCCTCAGCCGCGCCTGTGCAGTTGTTATCGGCATCTTTTTTCCCACAACGGTGAAAGACGGCTCCACGGGTAAGTTCCCTTCTATTTTAATTTCCTTTGCAGTTCGAAATGTCTTTTGCAGTACTTATCTGTAGAGTTTCTTGTGAACTGTGCAGATGAGACAAGAGTGAATATTTGGGAGGGAACGAGCAGAGAGGCAGTGGAGCCATTTTAAAAGTAGCTGACCCTTTAGTCTGGTACCGTGTGCAGAGTTTATATGTCCCAGAGATTGGAGTTGATGGGCTTAACCTACATCTTTATCTTGGAAAAACTGTGTTGTATTTTGTGGGGAGGGGGAAGAGGGTTGAAAACAGTCAACAATTTGTTTAAATCCTTATATGCAAATACAGGTCTTGCCCTCTGTTATCAAGGCTCAGAACAGTCCTTCCTAGGCTAGTGTTCAATTCACCTCTGCCCCATTGTGGACTTTGGACTGCTTAAGAACTGATGTGCTATGAACTGATGAGAACTATATCCTGCACTCTGTATCTTCTCCTTTGCTCTATCTATTATACTTAAGTTTAACTGACTATATCTGCTTATGGTATATCTGATCTGTTTGGATAACATGCTTTTCACTGTACCTTAGTACATATGACAATAATAAACCTAAAGTGTGTTATCAGCAAGAAGAACAAATAGTTAATGCTGAACAAACCACTACTGTTTAACCCCATCCAGTGCCCTACTGGAAAGAAAATCATGAACCAGGCCTCAAAAAGGAGAAACCAATGTTAATATGCAGGGGTTTGGGTACCTAGACCGAGACTGCGCTGGTTATTACTAGTAGCTCTGGGTACAACAGCCACTGTTTAGCTTGATGTGAGGGTAATTTCAGGGCAACTGCTAGTGGTCCTGGGAACAGAGGCGAGTGCCGAGAATGGAGTCTGGGAACAATCTACTCTCCACGTGCAGCCTGGGGCAATGCATGGTTGGCCGTAAGCTGCCCTCTAGATGGCTGCTACGGAGAGGAGACAGTCGTCCACCTCTTTGCAATGTGTGCATTTGTGAAAAGGGTCTGGAGAAGGATGCAAGGGTCCTTATCACGGTTCATCCACAGCTGCTGTTTAACAGAGGACACTCTGGTTTATGGGATGTTTTCCAGGGCACACTTGGAGACAGAGATCAAATGTTGAGGGAAGATCACCAACTCGGTGAAATTCACTCTTTGGTCTGCCTGGAACATGTTGGCATCTGAGCACAGCAAGATGTAGGTCAGGGAATGTTGCCGACTGGCCCATTCCAGACTGCAGGAGTATGTGCTGAGGCACTCACTGAAGCTTGATGTGGCCAATGCCAAAGAACTGTGAGAGAGAACAGTCTCTCGTCCTTCCGCTGCTTGATGTTGAATGGCAGAGTCTGGTGGGTTCACCCCTCAAATAAGGGAAGGGATATCACCCCAAGGGGCCACATGAGTGGCATGGATGTTTTGTTTAAAGATAGGTGTGAAAACCACTGAGTATGAGACTATTGAATGTATAGCGAATGTATGAAGAGTTTTTGCACAGTTTTTGGTTTGTATATATTTTTATTCTTAAAGTTCTAAAATTAAATATATTGGCTCTTCATGGAGCCCAGGGAAAGGGCTGAGATTCCCAGCTGGATCCTGGACCAGATTTAAGCCTGGTGCAGTGACTAAGCCCCATTGTTTTTGATGAGGATTGGTGGGCTGGAAAGAGAAAGTTCCTGGTTTTCGTTAATACTTTTAATTGCATGTGCTTTTGGGCAAGTTTCACTTTACTTATTTTTAATGACCAAAAATATTTACTACAATTTTATTAGCTCTTAATTGTCCGTGGTGGCCAGAAAGAGGGAGAGTGAGTCTGCAGCGGCTCACTTCACTGCTGCCTTCTCAACCTCAGGAATGCTTTGGGCTTGCAATGATCGCACAACTGCAACTGGACAAGTGTGAGGCAGGGGCAATGTGATAGCATGATTACTTCATTCTACCATCAGCACTAACTCAGATCTGAGGTGCCCGGTGCGTTATTTACAGTGAGGAATTTTCAACATCCCTATTATTGAGACCCTATTGACACTCAGTTGGCTAGATTGAGAAAATCAATATGTGCCTGATATTTGACCCTTGAAACATTCACACAATATTGGCAAATTGGAGGAACACCTCATATTTCGCTTGGGTAGCTTACACCCCAGCGGTATGAATATTGGCTTTTCTAATTTCAAGTAACCTTTGCCTTCCCTCTCTCCATCCCTCCACCTTTCCCAGTTCTCTGACTAGTCTGACTGTCCTCGTTTACATTTTATCTCTGTTTGCTATGTTCTTAAGGGCCTGTCCCACGGCGATATTTTTCGGCGACTGCCGGCATCATTGACTGATGTATCAGGTCACCGAAAAATACACGTCATGACGCAGCGTGATGACGTATGACACGGCGGTGACGCAGCGTGATGACGTATGATGCGGTGGTAACGCGGCGTAATGTCGTATGACACGCGGTGTTTTTTCAAGTGTCGCAACATTTTTTTTGTCGCCGCTGGATTTTGAAATGTTCAAAATCTTTTGGCGACACTGATATGACGCCGACAAAATCGCCAAGTGGGACAGGTCCTTCTCCCAGCTAACAATGATCTATTCTACATTTTCCTTAATCTCTATCCCCTTTGTCTCATTTTCACACCGTACATTTCCTTATCTCTGTATCTCCCTCTCCCTTGACTCAGTCTGAAGAAGGGTCTTGACCCGAAACATCATCCATTCCTATCCAGAGATGCTGCTTATCTGCTGAGTTACTCCAGCATTTTGTGTCTATCTTCGATTTAAACCAGCATTTGCAGTTCTTTCCAACACAATATTCCAAGTTTTGTTGCAGGAGCAGGAGGAGATTGCCAGGTGGACATAGTAAAGTCTTCAAAGGTTATTTTTTTTTGGGGGGGGGGGGGCTGTTTTCTTCGGAACCACTGACACATGATCATTCAAAATAGAACATGAACACGTCCAATGACCTAGTCAACCACATGCACAGGAAGAGTCTCCAGCTGCAAGTTTGATTTCTAGGTTTCAGTTGGAGCAGCAGCTGGAATCACGGAGGTATGTCTGTGAAGCCAAGGACTTTGTGGATAGCTCATTCAGAGAGGTGATCAGATGTAGAGGGAAGAGGTGATTGCTGAGGTGAAGAGGAAGAGGCAGAATAGATAGAGCTGACAGGTCTTGGAGACGCGCAAGTCTATCTTGTTTACTAACAAATTTTCTATTTGGGGTACAGGTTATAGTTTTTTTGGGGTAGGTGAGAGAGCAATTGTGAAATATGGGGCACTAATGCCTGGGGGAATCATTAGTGGCTGTAGGCATGACCTGGGGATGGTGCCAGGGTTAAGAATGTCACTGAATGGCTACAGTGCCTTGTAAAGAGGAAGGGTGAGGAACCAGGGGTCATGGACCATATTGGTACCAATTACATGGGTAGGAGGTGGGATGAGGTCCTGCAAGCGGATATTAGGAAGGCAGAGTAGAGGTTAAAAATGCAGCTCAAAGGTAAGAATCTTAGAATTAGTCCCAATGTCACCTCCAATAAGGACCGAAGTAAAAGGATAGAGCAAATAAGCAAGTCGGTATTTCAACTGCGCATGCCCAGGTTATGGGTCATTCGCGATAAACATTCTCGCCAGCTGTGCTGCTGCGTGTATATAGACCTGCGTTTCATCCGTATTTTCCAGTTTTGCTTCTTCGAGGTAAGAAAATACTGCTTTCAAAACTATTAACTAGGTGTATTTATGGTTCATTTGTACAAAACTACGATGATTTTGTTGGTTTTATTGCTTTATGCTTCGGTTTTATTGCTTTATGCTTCGGAGCGTATAACAGTTATACACTCATTGCAGTTATTGGTGTGCCTGGTGAGAACTTCGGCAAACAAACTTTTACAATTTTCTGTGATATATTTGGATTTGTTCACTCCTTGCGATATAGTAATGTAACGTTATCAATGGCAGTATGTAGGACAACGGCGGTAAGTGCGGTGATCAATAAGGTTGCTTTATGTTTTATTTTTTTAACTCAGCTGGAATTAAACAAACTGTTGAAACAGACTCTCGCTCTCGCTAGTGCCGTTGCAGTGTCAACCCTTGCGGGTCCATTTCTACATGCCGCTGGAAATTAAATCCACTCTCTCTCTCTCACACTCCTCACGAACAGCCACCCGCTACAATAGGCGGAATAATTTTTTATTTTGTTAATCCTGCCCCGCAGCCTCTGATGGAGCCAGTTTCACAGACTTAACCGTGACTGGCCACGTTTAACCAGGACTCTGGGAACTTGGCATCTGATGGGGACGAGGAGGGTTACAGAGGGAAGGCAGGGTCAACTTAGAATCCGGCAGCAGAGTGGCTCTGTAAATGGATTCATTCCAATGGATGTTCAGTTCAAAAAGAACACATGCCGGTAGATCCATGGCCACAGGTTCAGGAGATTGATCCAATTATTGACCAACAGGTGGTGGCATCCATCAGTAACAGACTCCATAGTGAGACGTGTCCACAGGAGCGGGTGTTCACTCTGACTAATAACTCAGGCAACAGTGAACCTCACAATGTAAAACCATCCCAGTCAAAACCGTCCCGAGAGCTGCCTTGCCCGAGCACTGGGACAACTTGGGCAAGGTCCCATTGAAGGCAAGAACAACATTCTAGTCACAAAAAAAAAAAATGTCAGCGGGCCGGATGATTTCAGGTTACAGGCTGAATCTGGCCAGTGCGCCGTAGGTTGCCGACCCCTGCCTTAACGGTACATTCACACCGCCTGTAGGTAAAGCATCAGCCCACATCACACTGATACGCTGCCTGCCTCAGATTAAATATATTTTAACATAAATTATGAATTATGGGGGGTCAGTGGGACATGCCCCCCTGCTTTGAGAGGTGGGGACAATCCTCCCCATGTTTTGTAATCCGGACTTTATCAGCCGCTTTCTAAGGGCTGAATCGGCCCATTCGCGGGGCCTTTCAGTGACCGGCGTGGCTTAAAATCAAACACTGCATCGAGGCGATCGAGGCTCCCGTTGCTGAAGCCCCCGCCGGTCGATGAAAGACCCCGTGAACGGGCTGATTAAAGCCCGACGATTCGGGGCGGACAAAGCTGCTGTTGCTGGAGTTCGGAGTCGGTCACCAACCAGGTCAGCTTCCGATGTTACCGTCCACAGGGCCCATGGCTTAAGCCTCGCGTGTGTGCGTGCCCCCCGCATTTTTTCTTAGCGATTTCCGTGCCTCGGCATAGGGTAACCAAAGCTGGGAAATACGTTTCCAGGATTTAGGACATTTAATAAGGATTAGACCAATTGCAGACCCATTGGGTTCCATTCCCCAACTCAATATTCCACCAAACTGCGCATGCACTGCAACGTTTTTAAAGTTTAAAATGGCAATAACTTGTAAAATATAAGGTCAATGTGAACGCATCTCATTCTCCCTCTTCAGTCCCCTATTCCCCTCATCCATTAACCTCGCTCTCCCCACCCCCCACCAACCTCCCTCTGCTTCCTCCCCTCACCCCCTCCCTCCCCTCCTTTCTCTGCCCCCTCCCCTCCTCCATAACCTCGCCATCCCTCTTCCTACCCCTATCCTCCTCCATTCCCCCTCTCTTATTTCCTCTCCTCCTCCCCTCCCCCACTCCCTCTCCTATCCCGTCGTCACCCTCCCTCCCTCCATAACCCCTCTCCACTTCCTACTACCCTCCTCTCCCGCTATCCCCCAACTCCCCCACTCCTCAGCTCCCCCTATCCCACCCCTCACATTCCCTCCTCACCTCCCCTACTGCCCTCCTCTCCCTCTATCCCCCACTCCCTACCGCCCCCACTCCCCCCTCCATCCCACCCACCACTGTCCCTCCTCACCTCCCCCACTTTCCCCTCCCTCTCCCTACCCCCTCCTCTCCCTCAATCCCCTACTCTCCCTCCTCACCTCGAGAGTTCCGCTCCTCTCCCTCCCCGCGGCCCAGGGCAGCAGCGCCGTCGCCCCCAGACCCACTCAGCCAACATGTCCTTGGCGCAGCCTGTCCACGCCCCCGGACACACAGCGCGGATACCTGACCCACTGCGCACACGCGGTGCTAACGGGCCTCCCCCAACTGTAGGGCCACGGCCGGCAAGTGGGGGTACTGTTTTAAATTATTTTAAGTTTTAAATGTCAATAACATATAAATATAACATCAATCTGAACGAAACTTGTTTCATTTACATCCCAGGACAATGGTGAGTAAGGTAGGCCAAAAATTGTAGCGCTATCGTGTACTGTTTTGGCGGGGTTTTCGGATATCACATCCACGCATGCACGCATACAAACAAACAAGATGAGAGTTTTAGTAATATAACAATAATAATAATAATAAAGAAGGAAAGAGGAGGGGATTGCTCTGTAAATAAGGGATGACATCACTACGGCGGTTGGAAAGGATCTTGGTTTAGCAGATTGTGAGACTGTTAGAATCAGTTTGGATGAACAGCAGAGGGCAGAACTCATTGATGGGAACCTGTTCATGGGGGGATACACATATTTGTGATGTTGACCAGGATCTAAATAAGGAAGTCGGTGCATGTAACGGGTAATAAGGTAATAATGAAGGACTTTAAAGGACTTTATAGACGAAGCGAATTACAACAAAAAATGCACAGAATGAATTCCAGGAGCATTTAGGAGATGAATTTCTAGACAGTTTAAATGATTTGTTTTTATTTGGCTAGATTTTTAAATTAAATGTCATGACGTTTTAGTTGACTGGACCAAGTTTCTTTCAAAATGAAGTGTTACTTTACGTACTTCTGTCGCTGCTGTCTGTAACATCTCGATTTTGTGAACACGTGTTACTTTCTCATCCAACCTAAGGTCGAATCCTTTGCCCTCATTTACTGGGTGATTACGTTTATTGCAACCGCCTCCTATAATATCAATGAACACACACTTAATCACGCGGTTAGCAACACCGTGAGCAAACTGTGGAAACCTATAAGATGGGATATGCCTGGAGGACTGTGTATATTTTCCCAATGTATCCTACCCAGTATGCATCCAACTCAATTTTTTTTTCGGGGCGGGGGGAGAGGTTAAATTTGATTGCCGGACTCTTGTTGCATTGCTTCACTTTGCATTGCTGGCCGTGATTCACTAAGATCGATGCAGTTTGTTATAAGCTGCAGGTCTGTGCTCGGCCCCTGGGCGTTGCGCAGGCGGCGCGTGTAGCAGCCGGAGCCCGGGCCGCCGCCACCGCCGCCGCGTCACTGGGATGTTTCCACCAGCAGGGGACGGAAGGTGGCCAGCGGATCGCCCCAGCAAAACCCGGCGTTTCCGTCCTGCTCAACTCAACTCGCTGCTGCCTTGGAGGCGTCGCGGTGCTTTTGTCTGTGCCTCGCCTGGTTATGGCCAGCTCGGCGCAGCAGCAACAACAGCAACAGCAACAGCAGCAACAACAACACAGCGTCTCCTTGTTCTTCGTCAAGGAGGATCCGAAGGGAGGAGTTCAGTTTTCCAATTCGCTGCGGAGTGAGCAGCCGCTGAAATTGCTGGTGGAAGCAGAGGAAGAGGGAGCGGAATTGCGGGTGATTGACGGTAAGTTTGCTCCTGTTAATTGCTGCAGGGTTGCAAGCTGCCGGCCGTCCCCCCCCCCCCCCAGCAGAGGCAGCGTGCAGCCCCCCCCCCCCCCCCCCCAGCAGAGGCAGCCCCGCCCCCCCAGCAGAGGCAGCCCCCCCCCCCCAGCAGAGGCAGCCCCCCCCCAGCAGAGGCAGCCCCCCCCCCCAGCAGAGGCAGCGCCCCCCCCCAGCAGAGGCAGCCCCCCCCCCAGCAGAGGCAGCCCCCCCCAGCAGAGGCAGCCCCCCCCAGCAGAGGCAGCCCCCCCCCAGCAGAGGCAGCCCCCCCAGCAGAGGCAGCCCCCCCCAGCAGAGGCAGCCCCCCCCCAGCAGAGGCAGCGTGCAGCCCCCCCCCAGCAGAGGCAGCCCCCCCCCCAGCAGAGGCAGCCCCCCACCCCCCCAGCAGAGGCAGCGTGCAGCCCCGCCCCCCAGCAGAGGCAGCCCCCCCCAGCAGAGGCAGCCACCCCCCAGCAGAGGCAGCCCCCCCACCCCCCCGCAGAGGCAGCCCCCCCACCCCCCAGCAGAGGCAGCCCCCCCACCCCCCAGCAGAGGCAGCCCCCCCACCCCCCAGCAGAGGCAGCCCCCCCACCCCCCAGCAGAGGCAGCGTGCAGGCCCCCCCCCCCCCCCCCAGCAGAGGCAGCGTGCAGCCCCGCCCGCCACCTCCTGCAGACCTTCATTGTGTTTGTTCAAAGTGCTTGGGAGGTGAATGAGGGCGGCCGCCTTAATCAAAGCACAGGTTAGAAAGTTCCCATCTTACCCAGAGTATTGCTGAGTCCATCTCGCCAGGCCGAAATTATCTCCCAGATAGAAGGAATGCAAACGGATCCTTCCCATCCCTAACTTTGGGAATCTCGACCAGTGGCTGAGGGTCGCTCATCCCCGCACGGATACTCTCCTGGCGCCACCCAGCTTCGTTGGGAATGAGTGCTGTCACTTAATGAGCCATCAGCCCATTCCAACATTTTAAGACACTTAACACAAATTGAGCAGACTGTACATAGTTTTTTTTTAAAGTCACAAGATCATGGGACATAATGCTGTGGCTTTATAAGGTACTGGGCAGATCGCATTTGGAGTATTGTGAACAGTTTTGGGCCCCATATCTCAAGAAGGATGTGTTGGCATTAGAGTGAGTCCAGAGGACGTTTACCAGAATGATCCCGTGGATGATTGGGTTTAACATGATGAGCGTCTGAAGGCACTAGATCTGTACTCGATGACGTTTATAACGATGAGGGGAGGAGACCTCATTGAAACTTACTGAACATGGAAAGGCCTGGGTAGAGAGGATGTTTCCACAAGTGGGGGAGTGTATATCCAGAGGGCACAGCCTCGGAATAAAAGGACGTTCTTTTAGCAAGGAGATGCCAGTTCATTGGCTATATTTAAGAGGGAGTTAGATGTGGCCCTTGTGGCTAAAGGGATCAGGGGGTATGGAGAGAAGGCAGGTACAGGATACTGAGTTGGATGATCAGCCATGATCATATTGAATGGCAGTGTAGGCTCGAAGGGCCGAATAGCCTACTGCTGCACCTATTTTCTATGTTTCTATGCAGGGGAATTTCTTTAGTCAAATGGTGGTGAATCTGGAATTCATTGCTGCACATGGCTGTGGAGGCTGTTATTTGGGATTTTTAAGGCAGAGATGAACAAATTCTTGATTAGTTAAAGTGTCGAGGGTTATGAGGAGAAGGGTTGATAGGGAAAGATAGATCAGCCATGATTGAATGGTGGGGTAGACTCGATGGGCCAGATGGTGTAGTTCTGCTCTTATGACATGAACTTATGATCACATCAATAGGAGGTCCTAACAGCCATGAATCATCCTGCATTCAGGTACACGTTACAAATCCTCTTCTCTGCAGCCTCCCATCAACCTTTACTGAAACAACAGATTTGCCTTTGTCGCACTTTACAGTTGTAATCACGACTAGCTCTCGGGTGCCATGGAGTGGTGAAACCAACAGCAACTTCTGCAATTCTGTGTTGAATAAGCACCTGTGGCCTCTGGGAATTGCTGTCAGTGATTCTCTGCTCCACCAAGTTCTGTGTTCCAAACTATAATCTTCAGTATCAATGACACTTAAGGCATTTATAAACTATTATTTTTGTTGAAATATTTTAAATACAACATAAGACTGTAAGGCACACAAACAGCCCCTCTGTGCCAAACATGATGCCAAGACCAACTCATCAGCCTGTATATAATCCATAGTGTCCATTGGAGTGTCGGAGGAAACCGAATATCTCTGAGAATATCTAGTTGGCTGCCAGTGACTAGCGGAGTTCCGCAGGGGTCGGTGCTGGTACACTTCACGTTGTATATTAATGATTTGGATGAGGGGATTGAAAGCTTTGTTGCCAAGTTTGTGGATGATATGGAAATAGGTGGAGGGGCAGGTAGTGCAAAGAAAGCAAGTGACTCTGCAAAAGGACTTGGACAGATTGGGAGAGTGGGCAAAGAAGTGGCAGATGGAATATAGTGTGGCAAAGTGTGGACTCGTGTATTTTGGTAGTAGGAATATAGTCATGGACTATTTTCCAAATGGGGAGAGAATTCTGAAATTGGAGGTGCAGAAGGAGTAGGGAGTGCTGATACAGGTTTCCCAAAAAGTTAATCTACAAGTCGAGTCGGTAGTAAGGAAGCCAAATGCACAACTATCATTTATTTCGTGAGGACTAGAATATCGTCAAAACAGGGATATAATGCTAAGGCACTGGTCAGACCGTATTTGGAGAATTGTGAGCAGTTTTAGGCCCCATATCTGAGGAAGGATGTGCTGGCGTGGGAGAGGGTCCAGAGGAGGTTTACGTGAATGATCCCAGGAATGATTGGGTTAACATATGATGGCCGTTTGACGGCACTGGGCCTGTACTGCTGGAGTTTAGAAGGATGAGGGAGGACCTCATTGAAACTTATGGAATATTGAAAGGCCTGGATAATGTGGATGTGGAGAGGATGCTTCCACTACTGGGAGAGAGTAAGACCAGATCAGAATAAAAGTTTGTACCTTTAGAAAGGAGATGGGGAGGAATTTATTTAGTTAGAGGGTGGTGAATCTGTGGAATTCATTGCCACAGGAAGATGTGGAGGCCAAGTCAATGTTTATTTTTAAGGTGGAGATTGACAGATTCTTGATATGTTTGGGGTTATGTGAAGATGGCAGGAGAATCTGGCCATTTCTATATCTTATTGTATACTCTGAAAGCTATCCTCACAGTCTGTGGCTCCAGCAATCTTGCTATTATTTGGAAACTTGCTAACCAGCCCATCTACGATGATGTCCAGGTCAATATCTATCTATATCTATCTATATTTATCTATCTATATATCTATATCTATCTATCACAAACAGTAGAGGTCCCAGCACAGATCGAATTGGAACTCGTGTAGGAAAGAACTGCAAATGTTGGGTTAAATTGAAGGTAGACACATAATGCCGAAGTAACTCAGTGGGACGGGCAGCATCTCTGGAGAGAAGGAATGTCGGCCAGTGAGGTGGTAGGGAGAGAAGGAATGGGTGACGTCTGGAGACTGATCAGTCTGAAGAAGGGCCTTGACACGAAACGTCACCCATTCCTTCTCTCCAGGGATGCTGCCTGCCCCATTGAGTTATTCCAGCATTTTGTGTCCAATCGGAACTCTACTGGTCACATAACTCCAGCCTGAGTATTGTCCTTCCAACACAGCCCTCTGTCTTGTGTCAGTAATCCAGTTCTGAAGCTATACAACCAAGAAACTGTTAATCTTGTGCATTTTAATCTTCTGGATCAGCCTGCAGGTAATAAGCATGCAGGTACAGCAAGCAGTGAAGAAAGTGAATGGCATGTTGGCCTTCATAACAAGAGGAGTTGAGTATAGGAGCAAAGAGTGCAGTTGTACAGGGCCCTAGTGAGACCACACCTGGAGTATTGTGTGCTGTTTTGATCTCCACATTTGAGGAAGGACATTCTTGCTATTGAGGGAGTGCAGTGTAGGTTCACAAGGTTAATTCCTAGGATGGTGGGACTGTCATATGTTGATAGAATGGAGCGGCTGGGCTTGTGCACTTTATGTGCAAAGTGACGAATAAAATCGTATTGTATTGTATACTCTGGAATTTAGGATGAGAGGCGATCTTATTGAAACGTATAAGATTATTAGGGGTTTGGACACGCTAGAGGCAGGAAACATGTTCCTGATGTTGGAGTCCAGAACCTGGGGCCTCAGTTTAAGAATAAGAGGTAAGCCATTTAGAATGGAGATGAGGAAAATCTTTTGTGAGTCTGTGGAATTCTCTACCTCAGAAGGCAGTGGAGGCCAGTTCTCTGGATGCTTTCAAGAGAGAGTTAGATAGAGCTTTTAAAGATAGAGTCAGGGGATATGGGGAGAAGGCAGGAACGGGGTACTGATTGTGGATAATTCGCCGTGATCACGTTGAATGGCAGTGCTGGCTCGAAGGGCCGAATGACCTACTTCTACACCTATTGTCTACCATTGCCGACTTTATCAAATGCCCTATAAAAATCCATGTAGAAAACATCCACTGCCCTACCTCCATCGATCACCTTCGTCAATCCTTCAAAACTTGATCAACTTATTAAAACACGATTTGCCATGTACAAAGCCATGCTGACTGTCACTAATTAACACATTCTCTTCTAAATGGGAGTAAATCTTATCCAGAATAATCCTCTCCAATAGCTTCCCAACCACCTCACTGACCTACAATTCTTTGTATTCTCTCTACTTTGTTTCTTAAATGTGGGAACAATATTAGAAACATAGAAAATAGGTGCAGGAGGAGGCCATTCGGCCCTTCGAGCCAGCACCGCCATTCATTGTGATCATGGCTGATCGTCCCCTATCAATAACCCGTGCCTGCCTTCTCCCCATATCTCTTGACTCCACTAGCCCCTAGAACTCTATCTAACTCTCTCTTAAATCCATCCAGTGACTTGGCCTCCACTGCCCTCTGTGGCAGGGAATTCCATAAATTCACAACTCTCTGGGTGAAAATGTTTTTTCTCACCTCAGTCTTAAATGACCTGCCCTTTATTCTAAGACTGTGGCCCCTGGTTCTGGACTCGCCAACATTGGGAACATTTTTCCTGCATCTAGCTTGTCCAGTCCTTTTATAATTTTATATGTCTCACCAGAGCCCTATACAACTGCAGAAGAACATCTTTACTCCTATACTGAAATCCTCTTGTTATGAAGGCCAACATTCCATTAGCTTTCTTCACTGCCTGCTGTACCTGTAAGCCAACTTTCAGTGACCGGTGTACAAGGATGCCCAGGTCTCGCTGCACCTCCCCCATACCTAACCTAACCCCATTGAGATAATAATCTGCCCCCTTGTTTTTGCCGCCAAAGTGGATAACCTCCCATTTATCTATATTATACTGCATCTGCCGCGCATCTGCCCACTCGCTCAACCAGTCCAGGTCACCCTGCAACCTCCTAACATCCTCTTCACAGTTCACACTGCCACCCAGCTTTGTGTCATCCGCAAACTTGCTAATGTTGCTCCTAATTCCCTCTTCCAAATCATTAATATATATGGTAAACAGATGCGGCCCCAACACCGAGCCTTGCGGCACTCCACTCGCCACTGCCTGCCATTCTGAAAAGGACCCGTTCACTCCTACTCTTTGCTTCCGGTCTGCCAACCAACTTTCTATCCATGTCAACACCCTACCCCCAATACCATGTGCTCTAATTTTAGTCACCAGTCTCCCGTGCAGGACCTTATCAAAGGCTTTCTGAAAGTCTAGATACACTACATCCACTGGTACCCCTTTATACATTTTACTTGTCACGTCCTCAAAATATTCCAGAAGATTAGTCAAGCATGATATCCCTTTCATAAATCCATGTTGACTTGGACTAATCCTTTTACTGCTATCCAAATGCCCCATTATTACCTCTTGAATAATTGACTCCCGCATCTTTCCCACCACCGAAGTCAGGCTAACTGGCCTGTAATTCCCCGTTTTCTCTCTTGCTCCTTTCTTGAAAAGTGGGATAACATTAGCTATCCTCCAATCCACAGGAACTGATCCAAAATCTAATGAACATTGGAAAATGATCACCAATGCGTCCACTATTTCTAGAGCCACCTCCCTGAGGACCCTGGGATGCAGACCATCAAGCCCTGGGGATTTATCCCCTGCTCTTATTATTAGCTGCTCTCTGGTCTTCTGGGGCTTCGCCAGTAGCTCGAGAAGAAGCAAAGATCTTTGTCAAGGTTCCCACATTCTCCTCTCTTGCCTCTCAACAATCTGGGATGGATCCCATTATATCTTGGGGATTTATTCATTTGAATGCTCCTCAAGAGTCCCAATCCCATCTCCTTCTTTATCTCAAATTGCCCTTGCGTGCTAATATTTTCCACACTGACCTTGCTGTCCTCCATGTCCTTGGTGAAAACAGATGCAAAGTACCTGTTTAGTATCGCTCCTGCATCCCCAGTCTCCGACCACAAATTCACTCCATTTTCCTTGAGCGATCCTACCATCTCCCTGCTTGCCATTATATTTCTAATGTAGGTACAAAAATCTTTTCCTTAATTCAACTTGCCAAAGACATTTTGTCGGCCATTTAGGCCCTTCACATTGCTGCTTGAGTTCTTTCCTCCTTTCTTTATATTCCTCAAAGGGCCTGTCTGATTCCATCCTCTTAAAACTTTGTTTTAACCAAATTTACAACCTCAGGCCATCCAAGATTCCATTGCTTTGCCATCCTTATCCCTCCTCCTTATGTCAGTTCTGAACTTTGATGAACTCGGCTTTAACTGACTCCCACGTGTTAGATGTATACTTGCTCAATAACCACTCCTTCCAGTGTATCCTCCCAAGCTCCTGCCTAATAATGTTGCAATTTGACTAACTCCAAGGTACCTTCATGCAAGATCCAGCCTTCTATCTATTCAAAACAATCTTTCAAACTTATGGAATTGTGATCACTATTCCCAAAAAACTTTTCCAATGTAACACCAGTCATCTGGCCAGGCTCATTTCCCAACACATGGTCCAGCATATTACCTTCTCAGGTTGGACTATCCTCGTACTGTTTTAAGAAACTCTTGTATATACCTCACAAATTCTGCCCTGTCTAAGCACCAAGGAAGTCCCATTCAATGTCGGGGAAGTTAAAGTCGCCCTCTTAGACAACCCTGTTGCTTCAGCTTCTTTCGGTAACCTGTCTACATATCTTTTCCTCTATCTCCTGCATGCTATTGGGAGACCTTTTAGAAGGGGGGAAAATATAGTCCAATTCTATTAGAGTGCTTACATGTAGCGCATCAGCGGACAAACCCACCAATTTGCCCTCTCTGAGTGCCACCGTGGCAATCTCTCTGATTTAGTAGTGCAACTTCTCCACTTCCCTTGCCTCCCTCTCGATCACGCCTGAAACATCGAAACATCGGAACATTGAGCTACCAGTCGGTTCCTTCTCGCAATGATGTTTCTGTAGTGACCACATCATAGTCCCAAGCACCAATCAAGACTCTAAATTCATCTGCTTTTCTCCACAATACTCCTTGCATTAAAAGATCAGGATAGACTTCCTGTCATTGCATGCTAAGGTGAGCTGTTAAGCAACTTCCCTGTATGAGATTTGTAACGTATTTTAAAAATGAATGGTTTGTAAATCTTTTTCAATTAAATAATTGTTAGGATGTATTTCATCATTTGCCTAAATCTCTCACAACGTTCAATTCTTCAACCAACTTATTTGAGAGAATTAAGTGTTGGAAGGAACTGCAGATGCTGGTTTAAACCGAAGATAGAACATAAAGCTGGCATAACTCAGCAGGACAGGCAGTATATCTGGATAGAAGGAATGGGTGACGTTTCGGGTCGAGATCCTTCTTCATAATGCAATCTGTCTGCCCTGCTGAGTTACTCCAACTTTTTGGATCTATCTTGAGAGATTTGTGTTGGGCTGTGTGCTGGTGAAGTGGCAATGTATTTGGTCTGATCAAAGTCAAAGACAAAGTCCATTTTATTTGTCACGTGCACCCGAAGGTGCAGTGAAATGAATTTGCCAGCAGCGATACACTTAAAAAGAACACACAATAGGATTTAACACAAACATCCACCACTGCATTCTTCACTGTGGTGGAAGGCACAAAGTTCAGCCAGTCCTCCACCTTTGTTCACCCGTGGTCGGGGCCATGGAACATCCGTATTGGCCGCTACAGACGGCACGATGTACAAGCCCTCTCGTCGTGATGTTCCAAACTCCGACGTCGGAACGGTCAAACGGACTCCGCGGCTTGGAGTGCCCGAATCGGCACTTTCTTACCGGAGACCGTGGCTTTAGGATGTTATAGGCCGCAGGCTGGTGGTCGGAGCTCTTCTCCGGTGATCCCCGGCAAGGGATCCCAGACTCTGGATGGTAAGTCCACGCCACGCCCGCGGCCAGAAGCTCCGCAGACCACAGCCCCATGATGTCAAAGTCACCAGGCCAACGATCGGAGCACTCCCTTCTGGCAACCCCCGGCAAGGGTTCATCCGCTCCGCTATGGAAAAAGTCCACGCTGGGCCCGCTGCTGAAGCTCTGGTTCCGACTCCAGTAAAGGCTGTTCCAATCCATGCTGTTAGGTCGCGAGGGAGACGACATGGAAAAAGTCGCCTCTCCGTCGAGGAGGCGACTGAAAGTGGTTCCCCACCTTTTTCCCCACCACTCCCTACACAAGACAAACCGAGAGACACTAAAACAAACATTTGGACACACTAAAAAAAAAAAAAAAAAGTCTAAATAACGAACACGCAGGGCAGCTGACTTGCCGCGCCCCCACGAACCTTAATTACTTCTCACTGAGAAGGGATCCCAGTTCAGTTCAAGATCTTGCTTTCATGCACAAACATGAGGCAGCAGGTGCTGGAATTTGGAGCGATAACCTATCTGCTGGAGGAACTCTGTAAGTAGTGCAGCATATGTGGAAGGAAAGGAACGGTTGACATTTTGGGTCCAAATCCTGGATCATTTTACTCCCCCAGAATTGTATCAATTGGTCATTTTTCAGCTTGGATGTTTTTCTATTCTTACTAGAGTACAGAACAGCAACTTCCATTTGGAGACATTTGTATGATGTTAGAAACATATCATGTGTGAGAGATACATGGGTTTGCAATGCTTGGATAACTGTGCCGCAGTTGCATGAATCTGATCTTGTATTGTGATTCTGCAGTTGTAATTCGGACATTGTGGAGCTGACAGAGGGTGGGACAAGTTGTTAAAAACTATGAGGAAAGCTTTTACTTGATCCAGTAAACACCTATAATTGGCTCCATAGAGCTCCATTTTCTTGGACAGGATGGTATCTTTTCTTTCAATCGATTGTGTAATGGAAGCAGTAAATGTGAGATTTATAGTTGCACTAACTTTGCACATTCACTGGGAAAGCCTTGAGCACTGTTTTTTGCAAGATCCTTGAAGTCGACTGGTGGGAGAGGCTGACCAATGTCTGTGTCCAATCCCAATACTGTGGTTACATGGGCGGACCATGTCATTCCACATGTCTGACACCAGTCTCTCAAGGTGAACTCTACTTCAGACTTCACTGTCACATACAGCTTCACAGGATAGGAAAAAGTGTTTTGCAGGCATCTCAAGACCATTTTGAAAAGCGCAGCATCTTCCCTGCCTCGTGGGAGGATGCTGTAGGCTCAGGAATGTTCACCCTGCACGAGAAAAATCTGCGAGGGCACCGGGCACATGAGGTAATTCTGACAGGAGCCCATGTAGGCCAAGTGCAAACCGAGGAAGGAGTATGCAAGCCCAGCCCACCAGCAGTCCATTTGTCCCACTTGTGGAAGAGACTGCCAAAGCCCTAGAGTGTAGTGCAACAAAGCAGGGGCGGAAATCCTGGGGGGGGACTGGGTGCATGCCCCCCCCCCCCCCCCCCCCCCAGCTTTGAGAGTTGTACAATCCTCCCCCATGTTTTGTAATCCGGACTTTATCAGACACTTTCTAAGGGCTGAATCGGCCCGTTCGTGAGGGCTTTCTGTGCCCGGCGCAGCTTAAAATCAAACTGCTGTATCGAGGCGATCGAGGCTCACGATGTTGAAGCCCCCCGCTGGCCTATGAAAGACTCCGTGAAAGGGCTGATTCAAGCCCCACGATTTGGGGCGGACGAAGATGCTGTTGCTGGAGTTTGGAGTCGGTCACCAACCAGGTCAGCTCCCGATGTTACCGTCCACAGGGCCCACGGCCGAAGCCTCGCGTGTGTGTGCGTGTACGCACGCGCGGCCGCCAATAAATTGTGTCCCCCGCATGTATTAATAGTGATTTCCGTGCCTGCCAAGACATCCTTAATCCCAAGGAATTGCTTTTGAAATATTCCGACTATACCAGCAAATGGGAATCTTTTGAGAGGTAAATGATGTAGAATAAGGGAGAATGATGGCCACATTTTAAGTAGCATGGACAAGAAAGTCTAACTGTTGAAGATTAGACTGCATACTCTGATTATGCGTCATAAATGTAATTTGCTGGAGCTCAAATTTTGAAATGAAGCATGAGCAACTGTATAGGCATAAAATGGAGATAATTGAACAATTAACATTTAAAATCAGTAATTGTCATATTCTAATAATAACACTAAATCCTCATGTTGATTTAGTAAATGGACTCCATTTTACCTCCTGCCACTGATCAGTCGTGCATTAATGCTGGGGAAACTCAGCGGGTGAGGCAGAGCAACTATGGAGCGAAGGAAATGGGCGATGTTTTGGGTCGAGACCATTTTTCGGACTGATGTGGGGGTGGGGGACGTGGGAAGAAGAATGGAAGAGGCGGAGTGTGGGATGTGAGAGAGCTGGGGAGGGGAGGGGGAAGGAAGGAGAAAGCAGGGACTACCTGAAATTGGAGAATTTATGCATTAAATTACTACTGTACAATTTTGTTATTTTGAGGCGTGAAGTCAACTAATTGTCTGGGAAACATTTGTTTTGCACTATTCGCTGGTAATATTCAAACTTATTTTCCTGGGGCTTTATGTGTTTATGTTGACTGTCACTAATATCAAAGCATTGTTTAGACTAAGTTAGTGACAATTTAGTTAACAAATTAATCCACTGTAGTAGAGTGTCAGAATAGTATCACTACGTGAACCACTGCCTCGTAGCTTCAGCAACACTGACCTCGAGTGCCATCTATGTGGAGTTTCATCCGATTTCCTTTCACATCCCAAAGACTGCAAGTTGGCAGGTTCATTGATCCACTGTATATTTCCCCTGGTGTGCCGGTGAGTGTTGGAATCTGGGGGTGGGGCTGGGAACGAGGGATGAATAAAATGACCCGGCTGGGTGGGCAGAAGTGCCTGTTTCCATAATGTATGACTATGATTTCCAAGCTTTGCATTCTAATGTAGTACAAAATGTTTAAAATATTGGTTAAAAATGGTGCCTTTTACCTTGTGCTGTTGTTTACCTGGTTTGATGATTTAGAAAGACATCTGGTTTAAAAGACATTTAGACGGGTACATAGATAGCAAAGAATTAAAAGTCATTGAGACAGATACATGGACAGGAGAGGTTCCAGATACATTTAGACAGATACATAGATAGCAAAGGTTTAAAAGAGATTGAGACAGGTACATGGATATGAAAGGTTTAGAGGAATACGAACCAAATACTGGAAAATGGGACTTGCCTAGATGGGCCATCTTGGTTGGCATGAATGAGTTGGGATGAAACGCATGAATGAGTTGGCATGAATGAGTTGGCATGAATGAGTTGGGATGAAACGCATGAATGAGTTGGCATGAATGAGTTGGGATGAATGAGTGGGGACGACTGTCATGTCTTGATATTTATTATCCTACTGTTTTTGTATGAATAAATGCAGATATACAATCATTAGAATCAACCAATAACTGACAATTAAACAGTAAAGTGCCTCCAAATTTGAGAGATATCAGTAAATTTAAGTGTTATTCACAAAAATACTCTGGTGTGAATACAAATTTATACAATTTTACAATTTTGTAATACTGCAGTCTTAATATTGCAAGAAAATTTTAGATAAAGTCCCTCTTAATATTTAAATTTACTGGAGCCTCCATATAATAAATCAATGCAGTCTAGGTAATCCATTACATGCTCTTTTTATTTTTCTTCAAATGCCTTGTGCATCGTTCTTGTGGTGGAAATGTCAATGAAACTTAACTCAATTCTTTATTGATTCTACCCTTCATATGCAAATTCAAACTTTCACTTCCTACAATGCTCTTGCAGCGTGCTAGATATGTCTGCTCTGTTTTAGTGTAGGGAAGTCCAGCTGCAATGCTATGCCCTGCTGTCCAAGTGTCAGTGTGTCAAAGTAACACGTTGATTTTTCTCTCTTGAGCCTGCCCAGTGAGTGAAATATTGCCACTGAGAAAGTCTTGTTTATCAAGCCAATGCTGAGCTGTGACACTTATTTGGATGCACTGCTATGTCAATGGTTCCTTAGCCATTTGGAAATAGATTAAGTTTTGAATGAATGAATGAATGATTTGAATAAGTTTAATGGCCAAGTATGTACACATACAAGGAATTTGCCTTTGTGCTCTGCTTGCAAGTAACAACACGATATACAGTAACAATAAAGAATGACACATAAAACATTAAACATTAATAATAAAACATTACAGTTTAAACATTTGAATGAAATATAATACCGAAGTAAAAGGAGGCTACAGACTTGGTTATTGAATAGAGTTACTGCTCATGGAAAAAAGCTGTTTTTATGTCTGGCTGTGGCGGCTTTGACAGTCCGGAGTCGCCTTCCAGAGGGAAGTGCTTCAAAGAGTTTGTGGCCAGGGTGAGAGGGGTCAGAGATGCTCTTACCCACTCGCTTCCTGGCCCTTGCAGTGTACAGTTCGTCAATGGGCGGAAGGATGCAGCCAACAAGCTTCTCAGCTGATCGGACAATTCGCTGCAGCCTCCGCATGTCGTGTTTGGTGGCTGAGCCAAACCACACCATGATGGAGAAGGGGAGAAGTCTATGATGGCACTATGGAATTGGACCATCATTACCTGTGGCAGATTGTGTTTCCTCAGCTGCCGCAGGCAGGAAGTACATCCTCTGTTGGGCCTTATTGACTGGAGTCGATGGTGGCCCCCCAATTCAGGTCCTTGGAGATGATAGTTCCAAGGAACTGAAAAGACTCCACAGATGTGACTGTGGTGTTGTTGATGGTGAGTGAGGGGAGGGAGAGCTCTCCTAAAGTCAACCATCAATTCCACTGTCTTAAGAGCATTGCGCTCCAGGTTGTCACAAAGGCACCAGGACGCCAGCTGTGTCACTTCCTGTCTGTAATGAAGCAGGAGTCCAGGAACTGGAAGAGTGTATAAATCTGAGAGCATAGGGCAGTCAAGGATTTGAAGGGTAACAATTGAGGCATTCCTAATCCAAGACCAACATGGGTCAGAGAGCAAAGGACTGAGTGTGCGGAACCTGGTGAGAGTTAAGCCTTTTGAAGAGTCCACATTTAGAGAGAGAAGAATGAGAGAGGCATTCAGGAAAGTATTTGTGTGGGTGAATTGGGGAATACGAAAGGATTAGGATTTCAGCAGCAGATAAGACGAGGCAGAGGTACAGACAAGTAAATGGTCCAGTGCCAGAAGCTGTGCCTTTGAGTGTCCTGCAGCTCATCTCCCCAATTCTAACCACCGTCACTGCCTTGCAGTGCAGTTACCGGGCCATTATGTGGCATCCTTTATTTTTCTTCTTCCCTATCTCTCCTCATGGATGGGAGGGATATTTGAAATTTCTGAGATTAATTTTCTCTTTTATCTTTAGAAAAAGGCAAAGGTATAATTTAAAATTTAATTCAAGAGCAAAACAAAGGTTTAAAGCAAAGATTAATTATCTCTTAAGTCAGAGGGTGGTGAGTGTGGAATTCATTGCCACAGACGGCTGTGGAGGCAAAGTCGATGGATATTTTAAGGTGGAGATTTGACAGAATTCTGATTAGTATGGGTGTCAGGGGTTATGGGTCAAAGGCAGGAGAATGGGATTCAGGGGGAAGGATAGATCAGCCATGATTGAATGGTGGAGTAGACTTGATGAGCTGAAAGGCCTTATTCTGCTCCTAGAACTTATGAATTTGCAGAAAGATAGTGTTCCCATGGACCTCCATCTATATGGAGCAAAAACTCCATCTATAATTGGAGGCAACACTTGATTAGATAGAAATTCGGTTAGTAAATTAGAGACTGAGTCGGAAATTTTGTGTATATATATATAAAATGGACATCCGGTGGCGCTGTTGAAGGCTGCCTCTGCCTGCAGTCTGTTTGTCTTTTTATCTTTTTTTATTTTTAGTATGTTTTTTTTTTTTTTAGTATTTTATGTGGGGGTAGGGTAAGGGGGAAACCGTCCTTCAGTCACTTCCTGGCGAGGATGCGATTATTATCTGAGTCGCGCCCTCGCCCCCCTCCTCGCGGCCTACCAACTGGAATGGCGCGGCCTTTCCTTCCGGACCAGAGCTTCAGCAGCGGCGGCGCAGCGCTGGATACATCCCGGAGCGGGCGGTCTCACCTGGGATTGCCGTTTGAGGCTCCGGAGTGTTGGGCCTGCTGCATTGACATAGCGGAGCTGTGGTTCGTGGAGCTCCCAATGCAGGGCGGCGCTGACCAACATTGCTGAGTCCTGGGACCGTTTGCCGGGGGCCGCCAGAGTTGAATCTCTGCCCAGCTTGGCCTGTGGACTTCCCGGCGAGAGGGCCTGAACATCGGGTCGCCCGTAGCGGCGACTGCGGTGGGCTCGGGAGGCCACGAGCACGGGTGAACATCGGGGAACATCAGCGAGGAGGTTGACTGGACTTTGGTTTCTTCCCTCACAGTGGGGAACTTTGGTGCCGCTGTGGGGATGTTTATGTTGTGGACTATTGTGTTCTATATATTTTTTTTATTCGTCTGACTGTATGGGGAAATAGCATTTTGTTGTCTCTTACTTGAAGACAATGACAATAAAATCGAATCAAATCAAATCAATAGATGTATATCAATATATATATCTCCAAATAAGCATGATGTAATTACTAATGAATGAAATGAGAATCACGCAGTCGTTTGCTGACGACACCAAATTAAATGGCAAGATTAATTGAGGAGATGGGAACAGAAAGTTGCACAAAGACACTGGGAGGCTATGTGAGTGGGAAAACGAAGATGGATGAAGTTCAGTGCAGAAGGGAAGGAGGTAGTGGGAGACATAAGAAATGTTCAACTGAAATTGGCCATTTGACCGCTCGTACCAGACCTCTTGCAATGAAGGACAGCATATTGTTTGCATTCAAATTGCTTGCTTTATGTAAGCCTTAATTTTCAGTAATTCAGTGGATATCAGATCCCACTGAACAACACTGTTCTTGCCATTTTAAAACATAAATTATTTTTATTCTACCAATTGTAGGGCCTCACCGTTTTCCACATTATATTCCATTTATCATGGTCTAGTCCTTTAATCTAATCTGTCTATTATCATGTGAGGCCATTCTGCATCCTCCATGCAACCTATGGCACCCTGCTTTGTATTCTCAACAAACTTTGATTATTATATTTGGTCCACACACACAAATGATTGATATAGGCTTTGAACAAATGTGCCTTGGCACCAATCCTTGTAGTATTTCACTGATCTCCTAAAATGACATTGATCAGTTTATTCCTTTTATCCATTTAGCCAGCCTTTAATTCAAGCCAAAATATTTTTCCAATCCCAAATGTTCTAATTTTGTTTAGTAACCTTTAGCGTGGCATGTTATGAAAGGCCTACTGAAAGTTCAATTACACCACATCTACCCACTATCCTGCTCGTTAGAAAAGTTGGCGAGCATGTTTTCCCTTTCATAACTCCATGTTGGCTCAGCCCAGTTCAAGTGGTATTTTCTAAACGGTACCAGTACAGGATCAGACACTTTGGCCCATGGTGTCTGTTTTTAACATAATGCCAAATTAAACTAATTGCTTCTCCCTGTATCTGATCCATACTCCCTAAATATGTACCTATATAAAAGTTGCTTGAAAATCAATATCATATCTGTTTCCACCACCACCACCACCATTGACAGCACATTCCAGGTACCCACTACACTGACCACCTCCCTTAAATTTGACGGAAATGCCCCTGTCCCACTTAGGAAACCTGAACGGAAACCTGTGGAGACTTTGCGCCCCACCCAAGGTTTCCGTCAGTCTCCCTACCTTCCTCTACCTGCAACCTCCGGGAACCGCACGGAAATCTTGGGTGGGGCGCAAAGTCTCCGGAGGTTCCGTTCAGGTTTCCTAAGTGGGACAGGGGCATAAAAGTGTCACACCTAGCACTGCAGAAGGGCTACCCACCGACAGGCCTAGCTCGCTGCCACAAAGAAAGACCCGACGGGCTGCAGCCACGGTGGGGGAGGGGGAAAGCTCGCGAGCCTCCGAGCTCGGTCCTGGAGACCAAAGAGTCAAGAATGCAGGAGCTGCCTGCGACGACGGGTGCGAGGTTTGGGCCCGTAGGAGAGTGACCAGGATATTTCCTCCAGGGCTGTCAAGGTCAGCTGCAGTGGGCTCCCCTGGAACACAGGAGATTGGGCAAGGAGCGGAACATCAGTTTCTTTGGCCAAACTGGTCGAGGGCGGCCAGTGGAGGAAGCATGGCAGCAGCCTGGGACTTTTCTAGATCTTGAGCAGCTCCAGGACATCAAGCACACGGACCAGCCTGTGGACTTTTTGGAAATGGCACCAAAATATGGGGACTTGTCCATGTGTGATCTAGGCACAAAGAATTTCACTGTGCAATGCACATGTGACAATAAAACACCATTGAACTTGCCCGGACTAATCTCCACCTCTGTGACCAATTCCTTAATAATAATTCCATCACTGCTGATTACCAGTTTGCTAGTCTGTGGTCTCTTATTTACTCTGCACCTCTTTTTTAAAATAGTATGCTTAGAGTTTGAACATCAAATAGGTCAATCAATTTTTCTGGTTGGTGAGTAGCCAGGAACTAAAAGAGCAGAGATCAATTTTAACAAGGAATTCACTAAAAATGAATAGACACATGTACAAAACGCTAGTAGCATGTACACTTAAGTCTATGCGGCTAGATTTCACAGCGGGGAGAGCACATAACTCTGTAAAGTTCCACATGGGCCATATTTAGTGTTGAGGTTGGAGATTACACCTCATGGATGCTAAATGTGTATTGGGGGAAAACGATGTAGTCACCAGATTATAGACACAAAAAGATGAAGTAACTCAGTGGGTCAGACAGCATCTCTGGAGGAAAGGAATAGGAATTCTTTATTGTCACATGCGACTAGGCACAGAGAGATTCTTTGCTAATGGGCGATGTTTCAGGTTAAAATCCTTCTTCAGACTGTTACCTGGGATGACGGAGTTCAGTGAACGTGTATTGTTTGCACAGACTAGCCTCAATATTCCTTGGGAGTCTAAATGATTAAATAAAGAATGATCTCATCGAACAAGTTAATGGAACTTAAAGAGCAGATTGAGTAAAATTAATTGCTTTTAACATGCGAACCAAAGGGCCATAAATTTAAAGTTAATGGCAGGCTGTTCAGGGATTGTGACTGAAAGTACTGGAGACAAGAAAAGCATGAAGAATTTTCCCCTTCCCACAAGTTAATTATATAAGGCTCGAGACCAATTGAAAACTTTGCTTTGGAGATTGATGTTAGTTTTGTTGTGGAATGGTGTTACAATTTACAAAACCACGATGGGTACTGTGTTCCAGATGAGTCATAATCAAATTTTAAAAGTGGACTAGATTCACAAAGGGATCTACTCCTGTTCCCATGTTATATTGGATTTTTCACATTTGTATCCGCCAGCAAGGACAATAAATTATTTAGTGAGGCACTGGTTCGTTTTCCTTCATCAATCAAAATCCCAGGGCGAGGGGTTTAAAAAATGAAGCGGTTAGCATAAAATTGGTAACGTCAGATTCTTTGACCACTTGTTTGATGATAAGATAGTTTGAATCGCTTAATTTTTAATAGAATTAGAATTGCACAGAATTTATCGCTCTCTATTTTTGTCGTACAGACTTTTTACCTTTACCATTATATCGCGCAACAAAAATATCCTTCTATTCCTTTCTGTCATCTGTTCACCTGGTTTAAACCTGCTATCCACCTCGGCTACTCCCTGTTCCACAATCTCATCCCGAGTAAAAGGTTTCTTCTGAATTTACTTATTTAGTTTTTAATGTTAATTTGCATATTTATGACATCTCGCTTTAGACTCCCTCTCGCCCCATCAGAAGTGGACATCTTCTTCATGACTATCCTGTTGAAACCCTATGTTTTAAGAGCTTTGATCAGTTTCGTTGGTGGGGTGAAAAAAAACATAATTGCATCATTTACTGTTGTCCACTCCTTTTTCCTCATTTGCCAGTAGTATCTTCTAATCCATCTATTTTTCTCTTTAAGTGTGAAATGACTGGGGAACTGTGTTCCACAACAAATAACGCAAGGTGAGATTAAATCCGAAACTGCTCGGTTGCCAGGCAGCATCTGTGGAGAGAGAAACAGTGTTAAGTTAGAGTTTTCTGATGAAAAGACATCGACCTGAAATGTTGACGCTTTTTCTCACTCCACAAATGCCAACAGATCAGCTGGTTGTTTACTGCGCTATTTTAAATTTCAACTTCCACTTTTATTACTTTTATCAAGGTGAGATGAGTTCCTCCGAGTGCTTTTAGTCATAGTTATAGAATCATACAGCATATAAACAGCCCCTTCGGTCCAATTTGTCTGTGTCAACCAAGGTTCTTCTAACACTTATTTGCCTGTGTTTGGCCCATATCTTTCTAAAACCTTTCCTCTACATGTAAAACCTGAGTGTCTTTCTCTTTTTACAAATTCATTTATATTGTTAACATATAACATTTATATTGTTAACATAAATTGTGCACAAAATAAAATCATGATGAGGCACAGTACTTTCATATTTCATTTTTCAAATATCCTCTACTCCCATGAATTAACACAGAATTAACATAATGGAGACCATATTTCTGATATTACAATAATCTTTCAGAGAAGTACAGGATTTGCGTGTGCAATGATGAAAAATAAAATCCCATGGGTATGTGCTTTTGGGATCATTGAGAAATCATTTACAGATCACTGCCACTATTTTTAACAGATAGCTATCAATTGTGGCTCAGCCTCACTGGAGACTTGTCACAAATTCCTGGTTAGGGTTTCTGTGCAATACATGGACATGCCACACATTAAACATTATGTTTTTCTGATGATAGATTAAGCCAACCGGTGATGAAGGGGGGGTGTAGGATCATATAACTGGCTGGAAGGAGTTTTGTCTGGAGATAACAAAACACTGACAGCCCAAATTGTATGAGAAATCTCCGAAAATAATATTTGAAAGAACAGTTCACATGTTCTGTGTCTAGCATTCACTTTTCTACTGCTTATTTTTATTACGTTCACCCTTGTGTGTTTGCAGTGTGTTTAGATACAGCAAATACAAAAGAATCTGTAGATGTGAAGTGCAGCTGCTGGAGTAACTCAGCGGGTCGTACTGCCGTTTACCCCAGTGACTTTCATTACTCCATACCTGAAAACCCTCAAACTAGCGGATTTCGCATCCGATTCACAGAAGGATATTTAGCACAAGCTTACTTCTATTTGTGGCTCTTGGGGATGGTGTGGATGTTTTTTTTTTGTTTTTTTAAAATTTTTATTTATTAGAAGTGAGTACAATGCATTGGTACAAAAATTATGTTAACATATTACATTCTCTGTACAACTTCCATTTTTTTTTTTTAAAGAGAGAAATGAGAAAAGAGAAGAAAAAGAGGTTGTGAAAAGTGAAGAATAGACTAGTGAGCGTGAGTGAAAAACAGATTTAAAAAAAGTGGGGAAAAAAGGAATAAGTGAAGAAGGAAAGCAGGAGGAGTCTCATTTCTTGCAAATGTGCTGTGTCCAGCATATTACTAATCCACATTTTAAATGTTGGTATATTAGCATTTTTCCAAAATTTAGCTCGGGGGTCGCGTAACTATTTACGGTGTGGATGTTTAGATCTGTGACTCATATTTTCTTTAAAATGCAATAAGGATAAAAATAAGAGCTATTAAAGTTCTTAAAATAATTTGATTACAGCTTTTGTTGTGTAGGTGGAAAAGGGTTACAAAATGCCAAAAGGGAGAATATAATTGGAGGGAAATGTATTCAAATAGAGGACAAAGTATTTTGACGCTGCCATTTTCTGGGATTAGGATAATTTTTTCAAGGTGGATGGGCTGCTGGGGGAATTCATTTATATACTTCTTGAGCTTTAGATTGGAAAACTTGAAAATGTCATTTAAAATACCTGTTTAAAAAGAGGGAGAGCAAGGAAAGCACAGTAGCCCATGTTCAATTATGGAGACGTTGAATCCATCAGCAAAGACAATTGCAATTGGAAGGTCAGAGAGGAAGAATAAAGGGATGAGAAAAGATCCATTTTATAGAGCTTTGGCTTTTCATCGTTATATATTTATGAATGGACATTTGTTTATGCCACATTGAACAGTGGTGTAGATTGGCTATTTCATACTAGCCAATTATAGTGCTTGTTAGTAGTGACTCCGCCTAATATGTGCTTTATATTATCAAGAGCTTGTAACGCTAGTTAGTATGAGTAGCAGCTAGGAAATGTAATGTCTGCAGATCCTTGCTGTAAGTAGATTTAATAAACATGTGTTGTATCTTTATATGTGTTCTGGTCACCTCATTACATGGTGTCAGAGAGTGAATCTTGCCCACTCTGTTCATGTTTATCGGGTTTTTAAAACAAAAAAAATATTTTCTGTGTTTACTATCTCCATGGCAAATTCGTGTTGCCGTCCAAGTCCTCTGATCTTTGACTCTGACATTGCTGAACGCTGGCGTCTTTTCGAGCACCACTACACTCATTATGCTCGCATTGTTCATCACAATGACCCCCCCCCCCACCCCAATGTATGTGCCTCTGTTCTGCTTAACTTGGCGGGACCAGAAGCAACTTGCCGACAACTTCACTTTTGCGACTGCTGTTTTGGATCATAATGGTCAGGTCCGAGTGCCTGCTGAGACGATCGACAACCCTGCGGTTTTGCTCAGAAAGTTCAGAGAGCTGTGTGACCTGCCCTCAAACTACATTATTGAAAGGACCAAGTTTTATGCTCATTTACAGCTGGTCAGTGAACCGATTGAACGTTTTATCAGTGACATGAAGCATCTGGCTGCATGCTGTCGATTTCGTGATTTACGAGATGAGCTCATCCGCGACAAACTTGTTGGAGGTATGCTTGATAGCAAGTTACGGGGTGAAGTTCTTCGTAATACTGACCTAACCCTTGATCAAGCAGAGCATGCCTGTCGGATTTCTGAGATAACGTCTCCCCACACTGATTCTGTGCCCTTCGGTCACCGTTCGCAGCATAGTGTCAATCTTACAGACTACTCCTCCGCAGGGGGTCGACTGTTCGGTGTCAAAATTGCAACTATTTCCTTGCTAAGGGTCGTCAGTTCTGTGTTGCTTATGGGAAAGCCTGTAATTTCTGCGAGATGTTAAACCACATTGCACGATGCTGCCGTTCCCATGTGAATCAAGCAGCTTCAAGGATGAGCCTGCACCTGCTACAACATGAGCTTGCTGATAATGACTTCCAAGAGTTTAAGAAGGAACTGCAGATGCTGGAAAATCCGCTGAGTTTCTCCATGACTTCCAAGAGCCTGACTTGCCATCCCACGCTCCGCTCTCAGAAAGTGCAGATACCAGTTCCACCATCCACTCTCTCCTCCCTTCGTCTAACGAGCAACTTGACTCTGAGGTAACCATGTTTGTGAATAACAGGCATTTGATCACGTCGGTTGATACTGGGGCCAAATGCAACTCATTAACAGAGTTTAAAAAATTCGTAATGCGGAACGTATTGAACAGGCATCCGTTGCGCTTCAGGCTTACAGAGGAGATGTTCTACACCCACTTGGACAAGCTGATTTAAAGTGCACCATAGATGCGCAGACCCATACCTTGAAGTTTTATATTGTTAAAGGGGATTCAGAGACTTTGCTCAGTATCAATGCATGCCACGATCTAGGCCTGGTATACTGCCTGGTATATGGCCGCGCTGTCCATCAACTCTTTCTCGCTGATGGGCCCACGCAACAGGTACTCTCTCAATACAAAGAACTGTTTAACGACGAGCTTGGAAAGTTGCCTATCAAATACCACATTGTTGTCGATCCCAAAGTCACTCCTATGGTCAGAGCACCACATCGTGTTCCGCATGCCATGCGTGACAGAGTACACAATGAACTCAAGCGGATGGTCTCCATGGGTGTTATTGCTGAGGTTACTGACCCATCTGACTGGGTTTCCACCATGGTGGTCGCTACAAAGAAAAACAAGGAGGAGATCCGTATCTGCATAAACCCCAGAGGTCTTAACACTGCCATCAAACACCCGCATTACCCAATGCAAACAATAGAGGAAGTTGCTGCTCAGATAGGCAAAGCATCAGTATTTTCCGTTCTAGATGGCAAAAGCTCGTTTTGGCGATTCCACTGGACCCAAACTCGTCCAATCCCACTACGTTCAGCACCCCCTTTGGCCAATACAAATTTCTGAGAATGCCCTTTGGCATCAACTCCGCCAGCGAAGTTTTCCAGCGCACGATGGAACGATTTTTTGCTGAGTACCCGTGCGCCTTCATTGTTGATGGCATTCTCGTTTACGGACGCGATTTGGCTGATCATGACATTAACCTGAAGAAAGTACTTGACCGTGCCAAAGACAATCAGCTCAAACTCAATCCCCTGAAGTGCAAGTTTCGAGTTCCTGAAGTTACTTACGTCGGACATGTTTTTACAAGTGATGGTCTCAGACCAGACCGCTAGTGGTCAAAGGTGTTGGTCCAGAAGACCCTTTCCACGAACGGCGGATGGTGGGGTAATGTCCAGATGACTGGCACATTATGTGGCATCTGCGCCAGGCCCATCCTTCGCAATACCGGGGACAGGTACAACCTCAGCAGGAAGTGACACTTGGTGCCCACGTGCCTTGGCTCTCTGCTCCGCCTGATGCAGCCACACATGAAGATGGCCATCAGGGTTAGGGCGATGTTGGGCATGCTTTTACCCCTGTTGTCTGCCGTCTTGTGCATTGTGGCCCATTGCACCCAGTCCATCCTCGACCCCCAGATGAACTGAATGATGGCCTGGGTGATCCCTGTGGCGTAGGAGGGAGTGAGAGGCTACACTTGCGCCAAGCACAGCAGCCCCGAGAACACCTCACACCTGATGACCAAATTTTTCCCTGTTATAGAAAGGGAGCTTCCACAGCTCCAGTTTCTTCCCAACCTTGGCCACCCGCTCCAGCCAGTTCTTGTAACATGCCTCAGCCCCCCGATGCCTTATTGTACACTAGACTAAGTGGGACTCGTTGGGTCCCATGTTCAATTGGGAGGGCTGGTCCCCCAACACAATATTCCACCTCTCCACCAATTCCAATATTGGTGGCCAGTGGGTGGGGGGTAGGTTTCTGGAGCGCTAGTATGGGTGTTGTGGGCCGAAGGGACTGGTTTCCAGAGGGCTAATATGGACATTGTGGGCCAAATGGATACTTGGGCTGGCAGCTCAGTCACTCAGGCCTGGTGGGCTGGCAGCTCAGAAACTTCCAGAAATTCTGTCCAAAACACGTGAGGCTTTGTGAGAGGGAAGGGGAGAGGGTGGAGAATCAATTTTAGACATTTTTTATTTTTTATGCAGATCCCAACAATGAAGGAGGAAAGTCTATCCTGGCCTGGATCTCACAGGGAGCCAATGAAGGGAGGGAGAAAAATACTGGGGTGAGGTTTAATACATACAGGGGGATTATTTACTGATGGGCCGAAGGGACTCTGGGCGAGTACAGGGCTGATGGGCCGAAGGGGCTCTTTTATAAAATAAATCTCAGTGAAAGGCACTTTTACTGGACTTTTCCTGGCATGGCACGGGCCTTTTGGGCCGAAATGCTCCTCCTGGGCTAATATGGGCATTTTGGGCAAAAGGGACTAGTTTCTCGCCTAATAAGGGCCTTGTGGGCTGAAATGGTTTCGGGCAGGCTAAACAACTAATTTCCATTTCATTTCAAGCGCAGGGCAGGCCGAACACCTCATTGCATTTTCATTTAATTTCCATTTCCATTGCAGTTTCAAGCACAGGGTAGGCCAAGCCAAACAGCTGATTGCATTTTCATTTCAATTCCATTGCCATTGCAGTTTCAAGCACAGGGCAGGCCAAGCCAAACAGCTCATTGCATTTTCATTGCCATTGCAGTCTCAAGCACAGGGCAGGCCAAGCCAAACAGCTCACTTCATTTTCATTGCCATTGCAGTCTCAAACACAGGACAGGCCAGGCCAAACAGCCCACTGCATTTTCACTTCATTTCCATTGCCATTGTAGTTTCAAGCACAGGGCAGGCCAAGCCAAACAGCTCATTGCATTTTCACTTCATTTCCATTGCCATTGCAGTTTCAAGCACAGGGCAGGCCAGACAACTCATTTCATTTTCATTAAGGGCTAACAAATCATTTATTGCAAGTACATTACAGACTCGCAGTTCAGTTGATTCACAGCCTAGAATGAGACGGGGCTCTCACTTAACTTATTTTCCCTGTTGCCAGCCGGGCAAACTTGACAGCTTTTTAGGTTGCCAATGACAGTTTAGGTGGTCATTTAAGACGGTTTGCATGATGCGTGCGATAATGTGCTCGGACGAAGTGCGTAGTTACCAGTCGGAATTATGCTCAATTAAGCATTCACATATTATGTTCAGGAAGGAACTGCAGATTCTGGAAAATCGGAAAGGTAGACAAAAGTGCTGGAGAAACTCAGCGGGTGCAGCAGCATCTATGAAGCGAAGGAAATGGTCAACGTTTCAGGCCGAAACCCATCAGTCTGAAGAAGGGTTTCGGCACGAAACATTGCCTATTTCCTTCGCTCCATAGATGCTGCCGCATCCGCTGAGTTTCTCCACCACTTTTGTCTACATTCACATATTATGTCTGCTTCAAATAACTCACAAACTAAACATATTCACCAATCAAGACATGATATATACCACAATGACATGCAGCACAATTATAATACAATATCTCAACTCTTTTTACACATTGCAATTAATGCAATTTCTATTAGTTCTTTCCACTTCCAAACAAAAATGTGCTTGGATTATTCAGCGTATGATCAACCTGTGTCAATAAATCCTGGACCATGGTAACATATATACTTAACCATGCATGAGGATTCGGATTCTTTTAAGTCAATCTTTAGTTTAATAAAATTCAATGCAAACACTTGTTACAACTTAACAATTTCTAATACAGCGCTGTAGAGTTCTTAGCACTCCCCTCACAAGCCAGCAGCTCCGAGGTGCAAGTTCTAAGAACTAACTAACAGTCCAGAAATGCAAAGATTATATAGTCCTTAAGCATCCGTATACAATATTACAATATGGTACGACACATTCTTATCCTATCAGCATTGTCATTAGGCACAGCTTATTAGCATCATCCAATCACCTAAATTAACAAATATAATTTATGTATTTGTTATCGCACACGTGCAATTTGTACAAACTGTTGTACAACTTCGTTTATCGTAGTAGCGAATCATTTTGCGGTTTGGGTGTTACTCAGGTACAGGCAAGATGCGTCCTACACAATACTAGCCGTACATGCGACCACAACTCATATGCTGCTGATAGTAGTAGTACATGAGGTGCGTGAGCAGCCCCCCCCCCCCCAACACGGATAATAGTCAGTACGTGCTCAAGCAAACAATTCATACAGCTCCTTAGCACTGATAAGACACGGCAATACGTACTTTCAGCAAGCAGCTTCTTAGCACCGATAATAGTCAGCATTTTCACTGTCAGTGAAGCTTACAGCCCAACAATAAGAAAACTGAATAGTTAGTTAGTTTTATTATTTGTAATCCTGTTTTATTCTTAATACCACATGCACACTACAGATTGATGCAATCATGTTTTCTGTGAAGGACCGAAAATTACCATGACATGGCCATAGCATGGGTCGTTATTGCTATTGGTACAGAAACACTCTGGCTTCCCACATAATTTATCCATAACAAAATATACAGGTTGCAAGGAAATTTCTAAAGGCATTTTATGATAATAGCTGTTAAAACCGACTATACCAATCTGACAGGTTAAACATTACACTAACTGACAAGAGATGGCCAAAGGACATAACTGCAGCAAATGTTCTTTTGGTAATATGTTGAACGGTGTCAAAACGCCACATTACCGGACATTCAGATTAGATGTACGTGTTGTGAACAGCAATGAAGATACCCAGTTTGTACGCACCAGATTTTAAAAAAATTATTGATAAATGCTGTTTCCATCATTCCCACTTCAGACTTAAGATTAAAATTTCAACTGAAATATCTCCTGACCAAATTTGTGATGTATATGACCGACTGTAGAAGTAATACCTGGGGACTATAAGAACCACAGAATAAATAAAAAACATTACGCAAGTCCAAAGTTAATGGAGGATTGGAGGTGGCGAAAATGTCGGAGGATTATCTGTTGTATGTGACGGCTGGTAGGGTGGAAGGGGAGGACAAGGGGCAACACTGCCCTTGTTACGAGTGGGGGAAATTGGGAGTGAGAGCAGAGTTACGGGGTATAGAAGAGACCCTGGTGAGAGCCTCATCGATAGTGGAAGAGGGGAACCCCGTTCCCTAAAGAATGAGGACATCTCTGATGCCCTGGTTTGACAGCCAGTGGTGGGAAATTTAAGGTAGCTCTTTTTTCCCCCAAGAACCCTTTTTTGCTTAAGTCCACCCTCCAGCACCTCCAGTTTAAATTCCATTTGGAATATTTTTGGAGGACCAGGAAACCAAGAAGCAAGAGTTACTCTAGGGAGTTACTCTAGGGAATGACTTAGGCCAAGTCAATCACCCGATCTGAACCCAATTGAGCATGCCTTTTATATGCTGAAGAAAAAACTGAAGGGGACTAGCCCCCAAAACAAGCATAAGCTAAAGATGGCTGCAATACAGTCCTGGCAGAGTATCACCAGATACCCAGCAACTGGTGATGTCCATGAATCGCAGACTTCAAGCATTAATTGCATGGAAAGGATATGCAACAAAATACTAAACATGACTACTTTCATTTACATGACATTGCTGTGCCCCAAACATTATGGTGCTCTGAAATGGGGGGGACTAGGTATAAACACTGCTGTAATTTCTACATTTGGTCGGTGGGGTGCTGCAATTCGGCTGCCTTGCCTGCAGCGTGTTCGTTATTTCGACTTTTTTTGATGTGTGTAAATGTTTATTTAAGAGTCTCTCGGTATGTCTTGTGGGGGGGGGAACCGCTTTCCATCGCGGAGTGGGCGAACCCTTGCTTGGGGTCGCCAGAAAGGAGTGCTCCGATCGCGGGCCTGATGACTTTGACATCATGGGCCTGTGATCTGTGGAGCTTCTAGCCGCGGACGTGGCGTGGACTTACCATCTGGAGCCTGGGATCCCTTGCCGGGGATCGCTAAAGAGCACCGACCGCTGGTCCATGCGCGGTCTGCAGAGCTTCTAGCCATGGACATGGCGTGGACTTTCCATTGCGGAGTCTGGGATCCCTTGCCGGGGATCGCGGGAGAAGAGCTCCGACCGTCGGCCTGCGGCCTATAACATCCTGAAGCCGCGGTCTCCGGTAAGAATGTGCCGATTCGGGCACTCCAAACCGCGGAGTCTGTTCGACCGTCCCGACGTCGGAGTATGGATCATCCCGACGAGACGGCCGTCCGTAGCGGCGACTACGGTGGGTTCATGTGCCCGACCATGGGTGAACAAGGGAGGAGGACTGGCTGAACCCTGTTGCCTTTTTTTTAATTTTATTTCAAAATAGACTTTATTCAGGTAATAAGTATGTACAATGAATGAACCGTGTAAAAAATTCATCTGATATTTTCGGGGGCTATACAAATTGTTCAATGCAGTCTACATACATTGCTCAAATTTCACGAATTTATCCCCTACCCTTGCCACTCATGTTAGCAATGTTACAAAATTTTGAGATTTAAAAAATCAAGTCTTTAATTTATCCCATCAGATAAAGCATAAATATAAGTTTAATTTGACACCTAATTCACTTTCATATCTTCAGTATTAAAAAAGTTATGGCCATTTTCATACTCGGAAATTGGCATCTTGTTCCATATTGATTTTTCATTGACTTAATACAAAAGCTGTGATCGAGAACATTTAAAAGCCCATAACTTTCTTAAAATTTAAGAGAACTGAAATAAATTTTCAGTTATTTTAGATTGAAGCATTCTGAAACAAATATGAAACAATCTTACTTAGATGACTTGAAATTAAAGCATATAATTAGTTAGTTACCTAATTGTAGCTAATTACAAAATTCAATTACTAGATCTAAACATCTATCCATTTCTTAAGAATAGATTAACATTTTTAAATAGCCTGTGTCCAAATAACATTCATACAAGAATTCAGAATATCACATAATTTTAAAATCTCATTGTCATGGGTTTATAGGCCAAATGGAAGGAATTTAATGTTTAATACCTGTAAATGAATGGCCATTTAAATCAACTTGCCTGTGGGATTTTCTGGTTCGCGACCATTTGGAACATTGAGGTTGTGGTGATTTTAGTCACCATATCTGCAGCAAATACACTGCCGGTTCTTTGGGGAAAAAATAACTTAAAATGTGAATTAAATGCATCTTAAGAAACACTTTAATACATAAAAATAAACTACTTTCTTTTACCTGTCCCCTACATAAAATCCGGCCCCGTTGTCGCATTGACGGCTTCAGAAGCCAATTTTAAAATCACTCCAGCGATGAACTTGTTGGGGGAATTTTTTTTTTAAACATACAGAACGGCCGTCGGAACGATTCCTTAGCAAAATCTTGCACTCCAACAAATATAATCCAGGATACACAAAATTGCTGGGGAAACTCAGCGGGTGCAGCAGCATCTATGGAGCGAAGGAAATAGGCGACGTTTCGGGCCGAAACCCTTCTTCAGACCCCCCCACCCCCCCATCAGTCTGAAGAAGGGCTTCGGCCCGAAACGTCGCCTATTTCCTTCGCTCCATAGATGCTGCTGCACCCGCTGAGTTTCCCCAGCAATTTGTGTACCTTCGATATTCCAGCATCTGCAGTTCCCGTTTGAACAAATATAATCCAGGACCAGGTCGGAAAAAAACCGCGTTTTAACCCCGCCCCCCCCCCCTCAAACGCGCCAAAATCGCGCACAAGGCCAGTGGCAGAATTGCAGCGCCGCTGAAGGTAAGTATTGTACCATACCTGCTCATGTGGCCCACTGGCGTGGAATCCCTTCCCTTATTTTGAGGTGTGTCTCCACCACACCCTGCAGCCCCATGTCCAGCAGCGGAAGTACCCTAGACTGTGGTCCTCCCCCACTGAGCCTTGGCGTTGGCTGCACCGAGCTACAGTGCGTCCCTCAGCATGTACTCCTGCAGTTTGCAGCGGGCCAGTCGGCAATGTTTGTGTTAAATCTTATTGTGTATTGTGTGTTCTTTTTAAGTGTATCGCTGCGGGCAAATTCATTTCACTGCACCTTTGGGTGCATGTGACGAATAAAATTGACTTTGACTTTGACATGGTGAAATGTATAAAAATGGCCTTTATTAAAATTTGACAATGTGCACTTTAACCACATGTGATTTATTTCTATTACAAATCAAATTGTGGAGTACAGAGGCAAAAACATAAATGATGGGTCCTAAACATGGAGGCACTGTATTATGCACAAAGTGCAATATGTGCCACAATGGACTGAATGATTTGTTCCTATATTGTAGCTCTACAACACAGTTCCCAGTTCTTACCAATGGCATGTGTGAACTAGCTGTAGAAGTTTAGTTTAGTTTATTGTCACGTGTACCGAGGTACAATGAAAAGCGTTTGTTGCGTGCTAACTAGCCAGTGGATTACATTTGAGCCATTCACAGTGTACAAATACATGATAATTGTAATTGATTTTATTTGCCAAGTATGAAACAAAGCAAGTATGTAAATCATACGAGGAAGTTGATTTGCCATACAGTCATACCAAAAAAGCAACAAAACATGCAACCACATAAAAAATTAACATAAACATCCATCACAGCGGCTCCTCCACATTCCTCACTGTGATGGAAGGCAATAACGTCTTGTCTTCTATCCTTTTTCTACCATGGTCGCAGGAATCGAACCATCCGCAGTAGGGGCAATTGAAGCTCCCGCAGCTGGCGTTGAAAGCTCCCACGTCGGGGTGATCGAAGCTCCCGTGATCGGGGCTGTTGAAGCTCCTGCGGCTTGGAGCTCCAAAAGTCGATCCCTAACCAGGGACTGTGAACTCCACGATGTTAAAGTCCGCAAGCTTCCGCGGTTGGAGCTTACGAGGTCGATCCCTGTCAAAGGGACCGCCAGCTCCGAGATGTTAAATCTGCTGGCTCCCGCAGTTGGAGCTCCCAAGGTCGATCCCCATCAAGAGGTCGCCAACTCCACGATGTTAGGCCACAGTGCAGGTGGAGATACGACAAGGAAAAAGTCTCACCTCCGTCGAGGAGAGATTAAAATAGTTTCCTCCACCCCCCACAAAATACAAAACTAAAGATATACTAAAACAACTAAAAAAACAACAAAGAGAGAAAGGAACGAGACAGACTGTTGGCAGTGCAATTATTGTACACTTTAACCACATGTGATTTTTTTTCTATTACAAATCTCAAATTGTGGAGTACAGAAGCAAATAAATAAATGATGGGTCTTTGTCCCAAACATTATGGAGGGCACTGTGTATTGGACGCATTTATGCTGTTTGCCTTTAAAACGTTATTTTCTTTCATTTTATAGTGAATTCCACTGTCTGACTATGTTGGATAAAGAAATTGCTCCGCAATCCCTATTGGTTTTGCTGATCTGTATTCATGACTCTTCCATTTGATTTTTCTTCAAGGACATTTTTTTCTTTTTCTTCGACCATTTCATAATCTCAAAAGCCTCTGGGCCTTCTCTTTACAACAGTAATTACTGGATTATGTGTTTTGTACAAAACTAATACTCCTCAATCAACCTTACAGGAAGGCTCTATGGCAATTGCAAACATTGCTTTGACTCTGTAACAACATCTGCAGGGTAATGAGGTGCTAATCCATGCATGGAAATAAATATCCCAAATCAACCCTAAACTTGGATTTACACAAGAAGGCCACACAAATATTAGTGTCAGTGAACAGAGCATTTGTACAGTGGAGAAACAAGGAACTGCAGATGTTGATTTAACAAAGAAAATCCTGACGAAAGGTCCCGATTTGAATCGTGGCCTATCCATATTCTCTAAGAATGCTGCCTGAACCACTGACTTACTCCAGCATTTTGTTTCTTTGATTTGTACAGTGGAGTTAAGGGCCTGTCCCACTTGGCCATTATATACCCGACAGGCTGGTAGTGACTGCGTCAGCACAGCCGTCTGGAGAGCGTGACGTAATTTGAATACCCAGTGGAAAGTTGTTTAGTACATAATACTGTATTTTCTTTCGAATTATGGTGTAATTCAGAAAATTGGTAGCGTTGGGTTATGTTTTCATCCCCCCCGCCATGTTTGCTCTGTGCTCAGTACAAATGGTATTGGTTTCAATCGCTGTATTGCGGATGGTACCCCGCACTGAGGAAATGGCTAAACACTTATTAATTAAGTGACTTTTGCGTGTTCTCTTGGGGGTGTGGGATGGGGGTTTGAAATGACGAGAACTTGACACGTTGTGAGTGAAGCTGGAACAAAAAATAAATAAACCAGTAAAATAATCGGAGCCGACTCGACTCAGCGTATAAGCAAAATACTGAATATTGTTCTTTGACTCCTGACCTTGCATTAACATTGACCCTTGCGCCGTGAACTCAATTATCGGTGCAGCTGCCCATTGAACAGAATGTTTTAAACTCTATAAAAGAGTGTCAAGTGTCTGAATGTTCCCAATTTTTAATGAATCATCATCAGTATCAAACGTCGCAGATCTGCCTACCGCAATATGTCATCTACATGTATACAGGCAAATGACTCCATAGAGATAACTTATTCTCTAGGGACTTTCTGATTTCAAACTCCATCACAAAATGCACCTACATTCCACCATCAAAAGCATGTACAATCAAGATATTCGTGATAGTTGATTTGTATACTACAGTACTGCACGTACGAGGTCAGGACGTCAGCGTGCGACCACAATATGTCACGCCGGAGGCGCGCAAAGATATTGTGCACTACAAAATCCTGGATCACAACTCCATACCCCTCCGCGCTTCTCCAGGCGACCGTCCCGCGCTGCCCACACGCTACCCGTGCGTCTCAACTCGACGACGAGGTCACATAAATGGCACGCAAATGAGAGCCAAGTGGGACAGTCCCTTTAGACGTGCGGTTGCCAAAGAAAATAGCCTGCTCTTTTGTTGAGATTATATATTAGCAAGATCTTGAATGGATAACAGGCATTACAGCACAGATTCAAATGAGAACTGTTGTTGGTGTACTAATATACGCTTGCTTTCTTTCAGGAAATGGCGTTTGTGTGTTTAAATGCTCCATCAACCGGGAGACGGAAAGCTGCCGGGTGGGGAAACAGGCCTTCCTCATTACCGTGGGATGCAACAGTGTGTTACTTCAGTTTAACTCGCTTAATGGTGAGTATGTGATGCAGAGCTTGTGTGGTCCAGTCCAACAGAGGTTGACTTTGGACATCTTCCTTGTAATGCCTGGGTATTTTGCAATAACCTGAACCAATATATCGTCCAATTGGATATTTTACATGAATTGCTTCGTGCCTTTTTGGTTCATCATGCAGGATTTGCTGCGAAATCCTCAATTTGGATTCAAGCGAGTATCTTCTGTCTCGGTGTCTTGAGGGTTGTACTAATTTAGGGAATCATGGCACCCAGAGCAATTTATCACTGAAAAGCTGAACAATACAGACTCTTAAGTGCTGTTCTTTGATGGTTCCCTCCTCAATATAAATGGACAAATATCTAAAGACATAGAATCTCATCAGCTTCATGGTGGAAGAGGAAAATGCTCTTTCATAACAAAGGCATGGGATGATGCGCAGGGTTGGCCCACTATTCCAGTGTCACTGAAATCTAGATCTCAGTTCCACACAGACACATTACCAAGAACTATTGTTTGCAATTCCCCCTCCTGTGTGTCGCCCATCCTCCAATGTAGACTCCTTGGGAGAATCTATGTACTCCAGTCTTTTTTTCTAGCCACATCCCTTAGATATTGCATCGTTTCTTATCAAATATTTCATTAGTTTGCTCCCAAAGTAGTCAAAATCTTTGCCCCTATTGTGGTGATATCCCATGCTATAATGGCTGTTATTTTTTTTCATTTTATTGACAATCAAAAGTAACTTCATACTATAAAAAAAATCACAGTTGGGTATAATGAAAATTGGCAATATTTCATTAGAATTTGCTGAAATAAATTTTGGTTAAGTAGGTGGATATGTTAATATAGTCCTGTTAAAACTTGGCTTTGATATGACTTTTCTGGGCATTGTGAGAGTAGTGTTTTTCTCACATTTATTTTATCATTTGTTTTTTACTTCTTGCATTAGACAATAGACAATAGGTGCAGGAGCAGGCCATTTGGCCCTTCGAGCCAGCACCGCCATTCAATGTGATCATGGCTGATCATCCCCAATCAGTACCCCGTTCCTGCCTTCTCCCCATATACAAACAAAGGATACAAAGGACATTTATTATCACATACACCAATTGGTGTAGTGAAATTTGACTTGCCATTGCAGCACACAAATAAAGATAAGACACAACATTAAAGAATTTAACAATAAACATAAAAACATCCCCCCACAATGGTTCCCACTGTGAGGGAAGGCACAAAGTCCAGTCCCCATCCCCTTGTCCACCCATAGTCGGGCCTATTGAGGTCTCCGCAGTCGCCGCTAGGGCGGCCCGATGTTTCAGGCCCTTCTCGCCGGATGATGGTGCTCCGGCGTCGGGAGAACCCTCTCAGCGGCATGGGAAACCTGGAACAGCCGCTTCCTTACTGGAGACCGCGGCTTCCGAAGCCAACAGGCCGCGCTGGATGGAGCTCCACCACTGGCGATCTCGCCGAGAGATCCCAGGCTCCCGATGTTAAAGTCAGCGCCGCGGCTGGCCGCTCCACAGTCCCGCAGCTCCGCGATGTTCACCTGCGATCTCAGCATTCCGGAGCTCCAGCGCGGCGACCCGGGCAAGGCATCGCCCGCTCCGCGATAGCGCTCCAGCGCTGTGCCACCACCGAAACCGTGGTTCTGGCAGGTCCCCTCAGGAAACGCCGCTCCAGACCCGTTGGTAGGCTGCGAGGACGGGTCGAACATGCTGCCCGGAGAAAAGCCGCCTCTCCGACCAGGTAGGGACCAGGAAAAGCAGTTTCCCCCTACCCCCCACATAAAAAAGAATAGACCTCCAAACAGCCATGATCATATTGAATGGCGGTGCAGGCGCGAAGGGCCGAATGGCCTACTCCTGCACCTAATTTCTATGTTTCTATGTTTCTAAAACACTTTTTAACGCACTAAAAATAAAAGAAAGAAGTGAAAAGGCAGACAGCTGCAGGCTGGGCAGCCATACCCAACTGGACGGTGCCCCCTAATATCCCCTGGCTCCGCTATTTTTAAGACCCCTATCTAGCTCTCTCTTGAAAGCATCCAGAGAACCTGCCTCCATCGCCCACTGAGGCAGAGAATTCCACAGACTCACCACCGTGAGAAAAAGTGTTTCCTTGTCTCTGTTGTAAATGGCTTACTCATTCTTAAACTGTGACCCCTGGTTCTGGACTCCCCCAACATCGGGAACATGTTTCCTGCCTCTAGTGTGTCCAAGCCCTTAACAATCTTATATGTTTCAATTAGATACCCTCTCATCCTTCTAAACTCCAGTGTACAAGCACAGCTGCTCCATTCTCTCAGCATATGACAGTCCCACCATCCCGGGAATTAACCTTGTAAACCTATGCTGCACTCCCTCAATAGCAAGAATGTCCTTCCTCAAATTAGGGGACCAAAACTGCACGCAATACTCCAGGTGCGGTCTCACTAGGGCTCTGTACAACTGCAGAAGGAAGCATTGAAAGCTATTTCTGCAAATAAAACAAATGTCACAACTTATGTCCCAGTAATATTTATACAATTTTTATTTAATCTTCTGAAAGTTTACTTTGAAGAAAGATAAATTTCAGTCTGCTTTATTTAGATTTGTCTCTGTTCGTTTCCCCCTTTGGGATTAGTCTGTTTTAGTTTATTGTCACATGTACTGAGGTATAGTGAAAAGCTAAAGGATTGACAGGCAGTGCTTCAATTCACAAGGCTCCGTTTAGTTGTTCAGAGATGTCCATCGGCTTGTTCTTTCTCAGGTCAGCCGCTAAAAATAGTTGTTGTGTACAAATGGAAATTAATCACCTTGCAAACAAGCAGTAATTCCTGGGAGATGTTTGGACCTCTGGTCCAAAGTCTCACCATTACACCATCCTCTCCTGTTGCCTGAAGCCTGTTATGGACTCATTGATAGATTGATTTTTATAATTAGCCAACAACTCCATTGATACGTCATGTGGCCAGCAGACAGAAAGTAAACTAGATTAGTCATCAGTTGTCTTTACCGTTGCAGTTTCAATGTTCCTAAATTAACAAATGGCTGAACTGATTTGTAGAGCGGCAGGGAAGAAGTAAGAGCATGAACTGAATAGATTATTTGTAGAGTGTGAACAGGGAACTGTAGGGTCAAATGGCCTCTTTGTGCTATAGTGATTTCATGATCACATTAGCAAAATAGTACTAGTGTATAATTTCCTGGCCGTGTGCAGTACTTTCAATGTGCTGGTCTATGGAGTGGCGCATGTTATCAGATGATAATGCATCATGCACCAGTAACCATGTACAATGATGGGGTCGGCAGACTGTGCCCCTAAGCCAAGGCTTTGAGATGATGCTGGGGAACATGTCCTTATGCCTTCAGCCATGGGAGTGCAGCGTAGGTTCACCAGGTTAATTCCTGAGATGGCGGGGCTGATATATGATGAAAGAATGGGTCGACTGAGCTTATAATCACTGGAATTTAAAAGGATGAGAGAGGATCTTATAGAAACATAAAATTCTTGAGGGATTGGACAGGCTAGATGCGGGAAAAATGTTCCCGATGTTGGGGGAGTCCAGAACCAGGGGTCACAGTTTAAAAATAAAGGGTAGGCCATTTGGGATTGAGATGAGGAAAAACATTTTCAGCCAGAGAGTTATGAATCTGTGGCATTCTTTGCCACCGAAGGCATTGGAGGCCAACTCACTGGATGTATTCAAGAGAATTAGATTAGGGCTAACTGAATCAAGAGATGTGGGGAGAAAACAGGAACAGGGTACTGATTCTGGATAGACACAAAAAGCTGGAGTAACTCAGCGAGACAGGCAGCATCTCTGGAGAGAAGGAACAGGTTGAGACCTTTCTTCAGACTGGTTAGGGATAAGGAAAACGAGAGATGTAGATGGTGATGTAGAGAGATAAAGAACCATGAATGAAAGATATGGAAAAAAGTAACAATGATAAAGCTGTTTGTAGGGTGAAACCACTCGGGTGTGGGAGGGATAGAGAGAGAGGGAATGCCAGGGCTACCTGAAGTGAGATAAATCATATTCATACCACTGGGCTGTAAGCTGCTCAAGCGAAATATGATATGCTGTTCCTCCAATTTGCATTTAACCTCACTCTGACAATGGAGGCGACCTAGGACAGAAAGGTCTGTGTAAGAATGGGAAGGAGAATTAAAGTGTCCAGGAACCGGGACATCATGTTGGTTCACGCTCGCCGATGTATAAGAGTCCACATCTTGAACAACGGATACAGTAGATGATTCTGAATGATCAGCCATGATCATATTGAATGGCAGTGCTGGCTTGAAGGACTGAATGGCCTACTCAGGCAATTATTATCTATGTTTCTATTATCTTAAAACCCTTGTTGGTCAGTAATTTAAAAAATCAGCCGACTTAAATGCCAAGTAGAGCCCCAGGTGAATCCTAGGGGAAGGTGTCAAATGATGGGGAACAAAATGTAGGTCTGGAATAGGCTGCATTGTTGAGATAAACCAGTTTATTCCCTGCAGAAATAAAAGCAAAATGCAGAAAATATTCAACAGGTCAGGCAGCATCTGTGGAGAGAGAAACAGTTAACTTTGGAGTTGATGAAATGCATTGTCCGGAAACATTAATTTTGTTTCTCTCTCATGTGGTGCTGTCTATTCTGAGTGTTTCCAGTTTTTTATTTCAGATTTCCAATATCTGTAATAAAAATTGAAAATACTGGAAAAGAATAAACAAAGGATTTTAGTTGTCTTTATTTCTTGGTTTATCTGCTGACTTCTTTGAAAATATCACTGGTGGTCCTTCAGTGCAGATAAAAATCAGAGATACTGTTGAATTGAATACATTTTATTAGCCAAGTATGTATACATACAAGGAATTTGCCTTGGTGCTTTGCTCGCAAGTAACAACAGTAGACAATTTAAAATAAAACATTGTAATTTAAACATATGGAATGAAATAAAATACCAGAGTAAAGGAGGCTACAGACTTTTGGCTGTTGAGTAGAGCTACTGCTCATGGAAAAAAAGCTGTTTTTATATCTATGTCCGTGGTGGCTTTGGCAGTCCGGAGACACCTTCCAAGGGGAAGTGCCTCAAAGAGTTTGTGGCTAAGGTGAGAGGGGTCAGAGATGATCTTACCCGTTCGCTTCCTGGCCCTTGCAGTGTACAGTTCGTCGATGGGGGGAAGGTTGCAGCCAACAACCTTCTCGGCTGATCGAACGATGCGCTGCAGCCTCCGGATGTCATGCTTGGTGGCTGAGCCAAACCAGACCATGATGGAGAAGGTGAGGACAGACTCTATGATGGCAGTTGGAAAGTATTAACCTTAAATAGTGGAACATTGGAACTAAGTTCAAAATCATCTAGCTGAGAATATTTGCTTCCGTCTGGTGGTTGAATGGATTTTTTACTGTTTAGTTGATCCTTTTGGATTCTTTAGTTTTTTTTTAAATTATTTGGATTTCCCCATGCAGGTTTGTTTCCTTGATCAAATAAACCCGGATAAGTCAAAGAGCTGCCTTCCATCATCTTTAGTTTAGTGATACAGCATGGAAACAGGATCCACAGCCCACTAAGTCCGTCAATCACCTGGTAACACTAGTTCTATGTTAACTTGCTTTCTCATCCACTCACTACACACTAGGAGAGGAAGTTAGACACCAATTAACCAATAAACCCACACACCTTTTGGATGTGGAAGGAAACCCAAGCACCTGGAGGAAATCCATGTGGGCACAGAGAGAACATGCAAACTCCACACAGACAGTGCCCTAGGTCAGGATCAAACCTGGGCTTCTGCCGTTGAGGAAGCAGCTGCACCACTGTGCTTCCCTAGTTCTTATACCATTGTTTTGGATGGGAAATTGAGTAAATTCATAAGAATGGAATCTGAAGTACTGCAAAGTGCAATTATGGAGGTTAAAGTCTAAAGGAAGTGGAGTTAAGAGTATGTGGCAGCAGCACCTATGGAGAGGGGATGTGACGGGTTCAGGATTCTGAAATCAGTGGAGAAGAAACTGTGCTTAGGTCTGGAGCTTTCAAGCACCTGTGTCTTCTCCCAGAATGCAGAAGAAAGAAAAGGGAGTGGCTGGGTGGCTGGGATACTCGAAGAGATTTCCAGCCTTCCTGATGCAATGCTCTGTGAAGATCGATTGGATGGAAGGAAGTGACAAGCCTGTAATGGACTGGGTTGTGATTACCACTCTGCAGATTCAGACGATCAAGAGCAGTGCAGTTCCCACACCAAGGCGAGATGCAAAATCTTACGAATACTTTCAATAGCGCATCTGCAGATGTTGGAGAGAATCCTCATTGACATGCTGTATCTTCTTGGATGCCTAAGAAAGCTGATGTGCTTTCTTAATCATGCATCAGTGTAAATGGACCAGGTGATATGATTGTTTAGGAAATTGAAGCTGTCGACCATTTGTACAGTAACTCCGTCGATGAGGACATTAGACTTTGTCTATGGAACTGATGCACTACAATGTGTTACAATGCTAAGAACTATATTCTCCACTCTGTATCTTCCCCTTTATTTTATCTTTTGTACACAAGTTTGATTTGATTATATTTATGTTTTGTTTGGATAGCATGCAGAACAAAGCTTTTCACTGTACCTCTGTACATGTGAGAATGATAAAACTAAATCCTGGGAGTATCAACATGTCTTCCGTTTTGCTGACTTTAAAAGCTAGGTGGTTGTTCTGATACCGTGACACAAGATTCTTGATCCCTTTCCTATACTCGCACAAGGTTCCCAATCTCTTAATATGCAAGTTAAGTATTGTTATGATAGATCTGGTACGATTCCATTAACCCAAAAATATGTGCACCTACAGGTTTATGTGAATTAAAGGTCTTTGAATAATTGATGTTTAAATGTGCATTGTTTAATTTTGAAATTATGGGGCTGTATTCCCTTCCACAACCATCCATAATTTGATGGGATAGTGGAGCAGTATTACAGCCTTGGAACATGTAACTGTAACCAGCCTCTCATCCAAGCCAAACAGGCATGCAGCTCACTTGTAATTGAGTAGGCCTGAAAATTACGTCAAGCAGTCTGTGAATGCCATTCTGCCTCAGGTGATCTGTTGAATGCATTGGGCAGCAAGCTTTTGCCATTCTGTTCGGTTATGTGCGACGTCTTCCACCCTTGATAGGCTTGCGTCCCGGGCTTCCAAATCCTTCAGGAATGTTCGCCTCCATGTGAGTTTTGTTTGGCCTGTTTTCCTTCTTCCGTAAGGTTGCCATATCATTGCTATCTTGGGTGCACGATCTGGTGACATTCGGAGTACATGTCCTGCAAATTTCATCCTGCGTACCTCTATGTCCTGGCTGAGAGGCTTTGTTGCAGTTTCATGGTAGGCCGTTCCATTACAGTTACAACACTGCCATCTACCCAACCGTGCTTGAAATTTCCCCGGTTTGCCCTGTTTAATAAAGCAAGGTATATCTAAACTGCCCAGTTGGTCGACTCGCACTCAGCTGCCCAAATTTCTGAACCACATAGATTTCCAAACTGCACAAATGCCTGAAAATGCTAAAATTCCCTAATTTACGCTCTGTCATAAACTTCCCAAATTTCTCGGCAAAGCAGGGGAAATCTAAACTGCTCGATCAGTCCACTCTCGGTCATCAGCAGAGTGATTGAAGGCGGCATATGCTCACTTGTTGACTGATGCCCAGTTTCAGTTTCACCAGGATCACCTGATTCCAAATCTGATACGAACCTCTGTGCAAACGTGGGCTAAAGTACTGTATTCCCCCAGAGGTGAGATAGAGTGAGAGCCCTTAACATCATGGCAGCATTTCTCCGAGTGTGGCATCAAGGGGCCTTGCTGAAACTGACATTGGTGCATCAAGGGAAAAGCACTGCGGTGGCTGGAACCATACCATGTATGAGTGAAGATAATTGCAGGTAAATTACTCCAGCTCACTACAGGAGTTCCTCTGAAAGGTGTCCAAGACCCAATCAACTTCACTGGCTTCATCATGGACTTTCTTTTGATCACAAGATCAACGTTCAATTCCATCTGTGACTCCATAGCAAATAAAATAGTCCGAGCCTGCGTACAGGAAGACCCAAGAACAGGCAGACACTGTAGGGAGTGGGGGGGGGAGGAGAGGGAGAGGCCAAGTGTACTGAGCGATGGCATATTGCATATGGAGGCAGCGGCGATCGAACGGAGAGTGGGCAAAGCCACCGTCGACAGCAAGAAGCAGCAATTGGTGAGAGGGAAGGGAACCCCATAGTGACCGAACGCGTCTGTCAGTGGCAATGACCTGAGGAAAGCGCTGTACCCAGAGGTTACAACATGAGCCGCAACAACAGCTGTGTCACCAGACCAAGCGGTGGGGGAAGAAGGGCTCGCTAGTGCACCTTGCGAGTCAGGGGTGGGGTTGAAAGCCGGGGATCTAAGCGGCCGGTGAGACGGCACGAGCCAGGAGTGAATCGACAGGTCTGTCCACCATATCTGAAATCTGGGAAGAGAAACTTGATTTTTCGGTTAAATACTTCAGTTTAATAAGATTTCATCGAAATGAGGAAAAGTTAGAAATCAGACACCTGTTCAATCAAATAAGTTCATTTGATTTATTTGGTCAGAATTATTTATGCTGATGCTGATTTTAACTTTCAGGTTCCATCATTAGATCCACTCCTCTAGCAAGTCCAGATGAGACTTCTACTTGGCACCTGAATTATCCAATTTGTCTATTCATATTGACTATTTGCCCTTTCAGGCATCACATCAGCAGTATGAGTAAATCACTGCAAACTTCTGAGGGCCAACTAAGTAGTGTTTTTTTATTTGGGTCACATCACAATTGTCATAATGAGATTTCCCTGTGATTATGTAAATGTTAATGATGGTCCATGATTCAACCTGGATGTGAAAGGTTGCTAATGCCTGGGTCAGATTGTACCATGTAATGTCAGGAGAGTGTTTCAAAGAATATTGTGCATTAGCAGCTATGAATATTTTGCCCATCGGTTTTTTATAGAATGGTTTGAATTATTTGAAAGTAATGTTTATTTTATTTTTCAGAATTCTTTACGTTTCATAACTCCTTAAAGGCCTTCAAAAACTCCAATAAAGTTCCCTCAGCATTCAGTCGACGAACAGAAGATGCGTCTGCAGCACAGTACTTCCAGGTGAGACCTTTTCCAGGTTTGTCAGCTTGACCGATGCTCATTCCTCGTCATTGAGTGAACCGTTCAGTCAATCATTGAAGAAAACCATTGGGAAATATATGCCTAGAAATGAGCCATGTTTTGCCCTCAATAGATCAGGTGTCACCAAAGATTTGTAGCTTTTTCCCATTTAAAAGAAGCTGAAACCTAATATGTGACTGAGCCTTTGCCTTGCAGACATGGGGAAATAATTATTGAGGTGAAATCAAGGAGAGGGATAATGCTATCGCTGCTCATATGGAGGTCCACCAACACAAGGACCTCCAGTGATTGCTGCAATCTATGGTGGGCGGTAATAAGAGGTGAAAAGTTAAGTACACAGATGTTTTAAACTATAGCAACAATATTTTAAATTCATTAAAAATAAGTGAGATAAGGGCAAGAGGTGGTGGTGTTGATTTATAACAGACAAAAATTATATCAAGTTGGATATCAAGGATAATTCATTAATTTTGTATTAGAGGTTAAAACAGATTGTGGGGCAACCGTTATCATGTTTTTTGTCAATAGTTAATTAAAGGGTATTGATAATGATATCATGAATTACAGCAAATAATTCACAGCTCTCTTGAGGTGCGGTGCAACAGGAGATGCCTGTCCAATTTGCTGATAGGTAGTAGTTCGACTGAATGAGTCTATGACTCAATAACAGGGAATGGTTGCAAACAGTTCAAAGCGTATCAAGCATGCTCTTTTGCAACCGTTTTTTAATGTATAAATTATGCAAGTGTGTCCAGTTTCCAGGCGATAATACTTTGCATGCATACAATTAGTCCAATAACGTAAAAGAAATGTGAATGAGGCCAGATTGCGACCTCATAGGAATTTATAATTTGGGAGCAGGAGCAGGTCACATAGCCCCGCTGTGCCTTTCCTTTCTATCCACACCTTTGCTCATCCAGCTCATAAAGGACAATGGAAACAAAATCTTGGAATATTTGAGGAAGAGAATTTCAAAGACTTGCAAGAGAAAACACTTTGCTTCATCTCTGTTTTAAATGGGCAACTGTTTATTTGTAAACAATAATCATTAATTCTCGGTTCATCCTCTACAATGCACTGACACCAAATGCCATTCCACTGATTAAAATGGTTAGCAATCAGCACTGCTTTGCCAAGCACCTGTGCTTTGTCCACCATGGCCACCTGGAGCTCCCGAATGCTAACCATTTCAATTCCATTCCCCATTACCAAACTTAAGGAACCACACCTCATATTCCACCTTGGTAGTCTACAACTCGATGACACGAACATTGAATTCTCAAATCTCAGGTAACTTATCTCTATCCACACACACATGCCCTTCTTTCCCATTACAATTTTGCTCCAGCTCACCTATCTTAGAGTCATAGAGTGATACAGCATTGAAAAAGGCCCTTTGGCCCAACTTGCCCACACCGGCCAACATGTCCCAGCTACAATAGTCTCACCGGCCCGTGTTTGGTCTATATCCCTCCAAACCTGTCCTATCTGTGTACCTGTCTAACTGTTTCTTAAATGTTTGGATAGTCCCTGCCTCAACTACTTCCTCTGGCAGCGTGTTCTATACACCCACCAACCTTTGTGTGGAAAAAGTAATCCTCATTCCTAATAAATCTTTTTCCCTTCACCTTAAACCTATGTCCTCTGGTCCTCGATTCACCTACTCTGGGGAAGAAATTCTGTGCGTCTTCCCCTCCAACTCCATCTGCCATCACCCACTCTCTCCTGTCGGAGAAACTTCCCTAACTTCAAGTAACCCTTGCTTTCCCTCTCTCTCCAACCCTCCCCAGTTCTCCGACTACATTTTATCTCTGTTTACTTTGTTGTTACCTTCTCCCAGCTAACAATGATCTATTCTACATTTTCCTTAATCTCCATTCCCTTTGTCCTGTTTTCATACCTTATACTTCATTATCTCTCCCCTGACATCAGTCTGAAGAAGGGTCTCGACCCGAAACGTCACTTATTCCTTCTCTCCAGAGATACTCCAGCATTTTGAGTCTACCCACTCTCTCCTCCCATCGGATCCCTTCTCATTGTTGCCATCTCCCACCCTACCTCCTTTTGATTTCTGCCAATCCTTCCCACTTCACAAAACCACCTGAATATTCAATTGCAGCCTAAAGGGCCTGTCCCACCAGCATGCGACTGCATGCGCCGTGCGCGACCTAACGTGGTCGTTTGAGCCGTACAGCCTCGCGGGGCCGGTCCCACTTCGATCGCCGGAGCCGTATGGAGTTGTGCGGGGCTGGTCCGGACATCGCGCGGGGCTCTGAAAAACTGACACTGTCCAAAAATCCCGTGCGGCAACGGCCTGTCGGCCCGCAGCCGCATTGAGGCCGTACTCAGCGCCTCGACGGGCGTACACAGTGTCTCGACGCCATACGCAGCGTCTTGACGGCGTACGCCTAGCGTGTGGCGTTGCGTGATGACGTCACCGCCCGGCATGCCGTTGCGTGATGACGTAACCGCCCGACGCCGTGCAACGTCCAAATTCAGTCGGCCCGCCTCCTGCCCAGCTGATTGGTGAGTATGATGTCGGGACCAGCTCCAGACGGCTCCGTGGTTGGAAGTGGGACCGGCCCCGCGAGGCCATACGCCTCAAGCCACCACGTTTGGTCGCGCTCGCCGCATGCAGTCGCATGCTGGTGGGACAGGCCCTTCAGTCACATTGCAATGTCAATAGCTGTCAGTTCATACTCATTTATTTCTGTTTATGCCAAATAATTATGAATGCTGTATACTTTCAGGTAATGGGCCATTGGTTTTAGTAATTTTTTTAACTCTTTTCTGGTAACCTCTTACCTTTGCAGAACCTTGCTCCTCCCTGATGCATTCTGGTCATCCTTCCCTGCACTTTTCTCTTTGCCTTTTCACATTTCTCTTTGTTTGAAATGCTTTCTTCTATTTTTGGCTTTGCTTTTCTCTCTCTTAATGGAAAACAAGTGAAACCACAGATGCTGGAATATGTAAAAGAACAGGACGAGTCCCTGACCAAAAACATTAATGTGTTTCTCTTTCCACAAATGCCTCTTGACTGACTTTCAGCATTTCTGTTTTTATTTTAGCATTCCTCCCTACTGATTCTGCCCTTGGGTTCCCTTGGGAAGCATTGAGATTTGAGCAGGGAAGAGATACAGATCTAGATGACCAAAGCCGTTGTCCTCTTCATATAAAAAGAACCTTAAATCCAACTTGAGGCCATACATTTCAGCCACACAAATTTGACACACGAATTAGTTGTAAATTTATATCTTTATATACATTGTAACTTTACTTAATACCCAAGTACTCATGAGAAATGCTATAAATGTTCCTCAGGTTAGGCAGCATCTGGGGAGCAAGAAACAAAATGTTTATTCTGACGAAGAGTCTGAAATATTAACTTTCTTTTTGCACAGTTGCCTAGCTGACCCACTGAGTGTTTCCAATGTTTCCTGAGCCATATTACGTAATCTTGGTCTATAAAGTTTCAGCCATTGCAACAAATTTCTGGATGTGAATCCGATACCTAATTACGGCTAAATTACAATTATCTCCCTGGGGAAATTTATCCCTGATTCTCTTTCTGCCATCTTTAATGAAGGATAAAACGCTTGAGGGTTTGAGAGGAAAATTACAAATATTTATTTTAAATTCCACGGGGAGAGTGGAAATGGAAAGCAGCAAAATGTAAGCACTTGCTTTCCTGAAAGTAAAACCATTTAAATTGCCGTGATCAGTTGTGGGCATAACATGGAAGCCAATTTGAAAGATTGTTACTGGGAAAAGATCGCTGTGTTGAATGATTTGTAATGCCCGACCGATCCTCTTTCTCGTCGCACACAAAAAAAAGCAATTCTGTGGATAATAAACATCTTTCAATTCTCAGCAAAATTTCCATACAGATCAAGTGTTTAGCTGCGTGTAAGAAAAGAGCATTTTTGTTGTATGATGCACAGAGTTTGATCAATATCCTTGCCATCTTTATCCATGAACAGGCCGACACTAAGTGAAAACAAGTGATAGAAATGTAAAGTATCCATGTTACTCCACTGTTGCTCGGCGGCAACCTGATAGCTTCTAAAATTAGAACACTGGATTCATCAACTTGACTAAAATTATGTGCTTTTGTTTTTTATTCAGTTTTATAGCAGCTTATCACAACAGCAGAACATGATGCAGGATTATATAAGAACTGCCACTTATCAAAGGGCAATACTCCAGAATCACGTTGATTTTAAGGATAAGGTAAGTGTTCATAGGGTGGAGTTGGGCAGGACTTAACCTCTTCATTATTATGTGATAGCATTTAACCCCTCAGTTTTCTCAATCCTTAATTTACTTTCAAATTGTAATCGATTCCAATAGCAAATGAGCATAGTCTCCACTAAAAGTCGTTTTCTGCAAATTTGCTGCTTCAGAGAATTAAGTTTTTCATGTTAAACTCTTTAAGGGCCTGTCCCACTTTCACGACCTCTGCCGAGTTTGCCCTTGACTCATACTCGCAGCATGGTCGTAGCAGGCCGTGATGGCCGTGTCGTAGCAGGTCGTAGGTACTCGTGGCATCAAGTAGGTCAGGGCGTTTTTCTAGCATGATGAAAAATGTCTACGAGTAAAAAAGGTCGTGAATTAGGTCGTGAAAGTGGGACAGGCCCTTTATTATAAAACTCTTGTCGTCTAAAATGCAACAATTCGTAGCACTTAAAGAATGGCCACAAGCATTCGGGTTGACTGAGATCTTAATGTGCATTTGGATTTCCAAAAATTGAGACGTCTATACATCAATTTCATCATTAAAAGGCTGGAACAATAATTGTTTAGCGTAACCAACAAAAAAGGCAGGCTTAGCTGAGCTCCAGGTGAATGCCCATGGCTACACCTTTAATTTGAAAAGAGAGAAGTTATTGAGGGTGAGGTCAAGAGAGTTTTAGTAGAGGGAAACTGATTGGGCCGCCAATGGATCAGGTTTGCTCGAGGGATGATATGAGAAAAGAGGTGAAGTGCAAAGTTGGGGACGGTGATAATGAGAAACGCAAAATTAATTTTGTAGTGATGGAAATGAGAGCAACACTTTGATAATCAAGAAATTTTGGAGATTCTATTTTATCCAATAATCCAATCAAGAACTGGCCAACCATTCTCCATAAGGATTAATATGTTAAAAAAATGATGCCAATCTGTTACACAAAGTAACATAAAAATGTATCTCTCCATAATACCCATAACGTTATATACCATTTTACTCTGCTGCTGAAAATTGATTCTAGTGAGCAACATGAAATGGAAAATTAGGAATAGCAACACAGCTACCTGCATGTGGTATGTTTAATGCTTCTAAGCCAGATGAATTTGTAAGCATCCATTCCTTCATGTAAAGGTTTATTCATGCTAACTAATAATATTGGTAAAAGTACACAATTTTAATTGTATTTTTTAATTGCAAGTTATCTGACTAAGTCATTTGGTGGCACCATAACAAGTCTCCCCAACTGGAAGCTGCATTGGTGCAATTGCAATGTTTGGGGGGTGGTCTATCATAATTTATTGCAAAAACTCACAAAATAGAACGTCCACTAATTGGCTGGTCTCAATATTTGGGGTTGGAGGCCCACTGCCTGTCCCTGAAGGACCTGTTCACATTGCATTAACTTGTGTAAAGGGCGGTTGGAGCTTATTCTGCGCACAAGCATTTCCTGTGACTAAAGTTTAGCACAATTGGGATAAATATAGGTTTTGACTTTATTCTTGTTGTTTAAAGGTTGTTCTTGATGTTGGTTGTGGCTCTGGAATCCTTTCATTTTTTGCCGTTCAAGCAGGAGCACGGAAGGTCTATGCTGTGGAAGCCAGCACGATGTCAAAATATGCAGAGGTACTACACAGATACACTAAATGGATTACTTATTAACTAACACATGTACTCTTAACTTCTAATGATTTAACGGCTATTTTGTAATGGCCATTGAAAAACAGATTAACTTACAATGGATTTGTAGAAATTGTAAATTGAATTTTTCTACTGATTCCTTTGCACAGGCTAACTTGAAAATATGAATCAAGAGGTTATGAACTCAATGCCAAGTCTTGGCTTGAGCACAATTATTTTGGATAGGATATTAAACAATAGCACTGCCTTCCTGTTCAGGTAAATGTAAGGAAAATATTGGCAAAGCAGAACAAGGAATCTGGTTGGTTTCTTTCAATGAAGATACAATCACCTCTGAAGTGGTGCGATGCTGGTGCCAATTTTACATATATAAAACTAGTAATTTCATTTGAATAGCTAGATTTTTCTTAAATTTGTCAAAGATGACAAATGTGCCATATAAATGCACTTGAATAAGCATCAGTATAAAGGACCTTTTTCCTGTGCTGATGTGTTCTGTTTTGTTGCTTGCATATAAATGGAAAAGCTTGTCCAGAGTCAAGCGGAAATGCAGATAACCTGTACTTAATAAAAATGACTGATGAGCTCCTTGAGAAGGATCAGATGTGTATCTTCATATGTATTTGCAGCCACTACAGTAAACCGTCACTATAACGAACCACGCAGGGGGGGTGACACACGGTGTCCCATAGTTCGATCCTGGCCATAGGCGCTCCCTGCAGCAGCATGGTTTTTCCAAAGGGTGCCGGGTTTGCACCTGCGTTGCAGAGATGTGCAGGTTTGTAGTTTGGTAGGCTTCTGTGGGTGACCGGTGGAGCTGCTGCTCACAGCGCTGGGGACCCGGGTTCGATCCGGGCCTCGAGTGCTTCCTGTGGCCTCATGGGTACTGGTGCTATCCTTCACGCAGTTGTGTGTGGGGTGCAGCATCTGCGGGGCTGGGGGGCCCGCGCAATCACGGGGGGGACCCAGGATCAGACCCAGGCCCGGGTCTCTGTCGCTGCGGGGCAGCAGCTCGTGAAGGAAAGGTGAGCTGCAGGCCTGCATGTCTTTGTTATGGCAGGGCAAAGAGGGGGAAACCCGCGCTGTCACAATGTCTTTGTCTTTGCAATGAGAAACAAGTCCGTGAAACAACAAACTTGGTCTACAACAGATTTGGTCTGCTATAACCAAAATCCATTATAAAGAGGTCTATTACATAGAAACATAGAACATAGAAAATAGGTGCAGGAGTAGGCAATTCGGCCCTTCGAGCCGGCACCGCCATTCAATATGATCATGGCTGATCATCCAACTCAGTATCCTGTACCTAAAACAAGGGTTTACTGTATTGGAGAAGGAAATTTGATTAAAAATGTTTGACTCATCCACATGGTTCATCTGAAAGTTTCCTCTCTGCAGTGGGCAGGGGGAATCTTTACAAAATTTGTTTGGAGTGTTGTGGTTCCCCAAGGGTTATCATTTGTCATAGTTTGGCATTATATTTTGCTGTATTACAGCATTATTCAAGGAGAGGGCAGGAATGTCCATTGGATGAAATTGGAGTTCGCACTGGACATTGATATCAAAACTCAAAAAATAATCCATTGAAGTACACTGATTGAAGCTTTGCTGTGCATGTTACATTGTGTTGAAGCAATAGAAAAGATTAGTGAAGGGAATGCAGTACTTGTCATCCATATGTATTTTCAGAAAGAATATGAAAATCCTATGTAAAAAGCTGGTTAGCAAAATTTAAGAATCATGGAATGAAGAGATCATTGGCAGTGTGGATTGAAGAAAAAAAGCCCCAAGAACAGAAAGCAGTCTCATGACAGTTGGTTGTTTTTAAGACTGGAGCACATTGGGCAATGCTGGGATTACCGCCATTTAAAACAAAAACTGGGTGTTACAGCTAGTCCTTGAAAGAAGTCTGAGACTAATGCCCAGCTTCACTCTCGTGAACACATTTTGTTTCATAACTGTCCCCATAATGCAAAGTGAGTCAACCGGAGTGGATCAGTATTGGCTAAGCAGCTACTGTTCTTTAATTGTGTTCATGCCTCTGACCAAATGGCAAGTGCTGAAGAAGCTTAATGCTGTTGAAAGAGCCTGGAAATACTGAACAGGAAGGGAAGGACATAACGTCTAATGAATATGTTTTGGAATTGTCTGTTCTGTGACAGTCAGCCTTCAATTTCAGTCAATTGCATTTCTCTTAGATCATATCATATCCTGCTCTTTTCATTTCAATCATGTTTGCATCTATCTTGTGCATATTGTTTATAAATACTTGGGTTATTCTTTGTTTAGATGTCAGGGCTCATGGAAGACATTACCTCATTAAGATGGGATTACTAATTAGCCACAGGATAAAATAAATCAAATATGTTATGGGAAGATGATAGATGGCCGCAGATGGGTCAACAGGTAAAGTCAAAGCAGATAAAGAAAGAGCTGTTAGAGCATAGGCAATGTACAAGGAGGGCAATGAGAGTTGATGGTATCAAGTGGGTAGAAAGGATCTTGCTGCCAAAACAGTGCATGGTATAAATACTGTCATCAATGTCTTCAAGTCCCATTTTCCTCAGACGTTCTGCGACATGAAACCTGCCGTCAAATGTTTACTCCATTCCCTGTCATGTATCCCATTGTTTGGGATTTGAAGAGGAAGAGAAAAACAGGATTCTGTAGAGTACGACAACAATAGAAGATGAGAGAGAACTGGAATTTTTTCTTAAATAATCTCCAATTTTTTTAAATTCTAATACCACGTCCTTAACACCAAAGAAGTAAGATAAATGTATTACTAGTTTTCATATCATACAGAGGAAATGAATATTTTACAGTCTCCAGGTGTTGCCAGCCACTTGCTGCATCTAAATAGTAAGATTAAACGAGAACTTACCAGTTTGAAGTTTGATCTTGATTTTATGAGGAGTTACGATGAGCGATTACGTGAAGAAGGGCCGTCCGTCTGCGTGCGTGTCAATCTTCAAAGCTGTTAAATTACATAAAAAGAAGACCTGAGAATAGTAAGATTGAAGAAACTAGAACTTCCATGTAACCTTGATAGTATGAGGGTGGGAGCGGTGGGCACGTAATCGCTCATCGTAACTCCTCATAAAATCAAGATCAAACTTCAAACTGGTAAGTTCTCGTTTAATCTTACTATTTTACTTCGGAGTCACGTGAGTGACTACGTGAAGATTTCAAAGCTCTGTGATTTTACGCCGGTTACGAATCCAGGCGTCACACACTGAATGGATTGACCATGGATGCGTGTAATCATTAAAGCATTCAGACATTACGTAGTTAAGTAAGGACACTGATGCTTTAAATGAAAGAAAAGTTTTTAAAAACTAGTTTCCCCTCCCAACCTTGGGGTTAAACTAAGGGACAGAACTTAAAATGGTACGTGCAAACACCCCCAGTCCGGTAATAGGTTTGTTATAAAACCGGTGGACCGTTATTTCATTCGTCCATCCTGCAGCCACTAGGATGTTGTCAAGAGGCACGTCCATTGCTCTTGCTGCCGACGTAGATGCAGCCCTGGTGGAGTGAGATTTAACCATATGAACATTCACTCTGTTACCGCCATTAACCCCTTTGACCATCTGGAGATGGTTTGTGTTGACACCTTCTGGTCTGTTCTGAGCCTCTGGTTCTCCGTAACTCTCAGATAGTGGTGTTAGTATGTTACCACACACACAACCGTAGGTCCTCTGGATATGCCAAGAACTGGATCTCCATCCCTGGCATTCCTGGCCTGCTATGTTTATATCAGGTTCCTGATTACGAATGTTATGTTGTTCATATTGGTGGTCATGTGGTCCAACCGTAGCTTTTGCAGTGTCTGGACTCTTTGTCAGCATACCACCTTCAGGGTTAGTTATAGGCGGTCCCCACTGTCAAAGTAGGGTTAGTACCACGCTCACATCCCATGTGTCCGTGTACCTTGGTCTTAGAGGTATTAGATTGTAAATTCTCTTCATGAATTTTGTTGTAAAGGGGTGCATTCCTATCGACCCGTGCCCTACTTGCAGCATCAGATAGGAGGAAAGTGCGCCTCTGGCACTATTGATTGCACTATAACTTTGTTTATAGTTATAGTACAGAGTTGATAGGAAACTCCAAGACATCTGTTATCCGAACTGTGTTCTATTTGTTCGGACAGTCCTATGCCTTGAAATGGCCTCCTCAGAATCTGCAGACCAACAAGTTAATACGTTCGTGTAGTGGATGATTACTCCGTGTAACTGGGTTCACTAGGAGGTCCCTGCTCTTGGGTACAGCCATAACTGGCTGGACTATAATTCCCAAAATTTTTGGGGACCAGCCTTGAGTAGGCCAATCTGGCACTACCAATATGCCTGTGGCTTAATCTTGCTTGATTTTGGTCAAGCATCGGTTTGTGAGACAAATTTGCGGAAAGCATGCATAAACAATCCTCCCCAATTGAGGGAGAAAGCATCCACTGCCTTTGTTCCTGGATCCTGCTTGCAGGACACATATCTGGGTAACTGATGGTTTAGTCTAGATGCAAATAGATCAAAATCTGGTATGCCAAATTGTGTAGTTATTTCGTTAAATACTGCCTGATTCAACATCCATTCTGTTTTATTAAACATCCGTGATCCAGCATCTGTCACCGTGTTATATCTACCTCGTAGATTTCCCAAATATTCCTCTTGATACACCAGTGCCAAATGAGGTTCGACAATCTATCGTAAGATACAGATTTTACACCACCCTTGTTAGTGGATATGTGCCACCGCAGTGGTGTTATCAATCTGAATTTGAACAAGCACAGGTTGCATATTGCTACAGAACCCCTTGAGTCCAAATTGTGCCCCCAACAATTCTGGGTAATTGATTCCATGTGTTGGGGAATTACAGACTCCTGCTCATTCCATCGGCCCCCACAGCTCTAGACTCTAGAATTTTGGGAAGCTCTAGACGGCTCCCCATCCTTAGCCGCTAGCATAGGTCTGAAGAACCCTCGATGGCTTTCAAGCAAATTTACTTTGAGCTTTCTCACGTTCTTTATCCACCGTAGTTATTCAACAATGGCCTCTGCTGGCAATCCATAGTTTTGCCAATTTTGCCTGCATGGAATCTGAGTGTTCGTTCCTTTGCTCGCTGTAATTCTGGTAATGCAAAGGCCCGTACGTACTGCTGGAAATGCGGCTACTATTTGCCAATTACACTCGCTGTTTGCCTGATAGATGGCTAGTATTTGACTATCAGGTCATAGCAGGCTTGATTAATATAGTCGTTTGCCCCTAGGCAAAGTCACCAACATATTTACTGATTTTGATAGTAAATTCTAGGTAATCAATTACCCTTGTAGGTGTCAATTTTGATTTAACTGGATGGATAAGGGGTTGGACAGGCTAGATGCAGGAAGATTGCTCCCGATGTTGGGGAAGTCCAGGACAAGGGGTCACAGCTTAAGGATAAGGGGGAAATCCTTTAAAACCGAGATGAGAAGAACTTTTTTCACACAGAGAGTGGTGAATCTCTGGAACTCCCTGCCACAGAGGGTAGTCGAGGCCAGTTCATTGGCTATATTTAAGAGGGAGTTAGATGTGGCCCTTGTGGCTAAGGGGATCAGAGGGTATGGAGAGAAGGCAGGTACGGGATACTGAGTTGGATGATCAGCCATGATCATATTGAATGGCGGTGCAGGCTCGAAGGGCCGAATGGCCTACTCCTGCACCTAATTTCTATGTTTCTATGATGTAACCAATTCTATCAAACAGGGTTTTGGTTTGCTTTGACTGATGCTTCTGCCAATTCTTGGTGACTCCAAAATGAAATTGTCCAAATATGCCATTACTATGTGGTTCTGAGACCTTTGTAGACCCAGAATTGGTTTCCGTAGTTTTGTCAATAGTCTAGGAGCTGATGTCAACCCATTTGGCAGATCCATACCATCCAGTTAAACTTCAAATATCTCCTGTTCTTAGTGAATAGACACCGAATAGTATGCATCTTTGAGGTCGATGCATGCCATGTGACCATTTTATAGGAAGCTCCTATAAAACAGTAGTTAGACCGTAACAAAATTACTGTTTCTAAAAGTCTATACTGCACAAATGAGTTAAACCTGGATGAAGTGACATCCTCCATCTGTCACATGTCCTGAATGGCAATCCTGCCCAAAATTACTGGGCCTGCCTCGAAGACAATTCCAGTCCGAGTTCCAAGTCTGCTTGGAACCTGTGTATGTTGTGCAGTAAAATTATCACGTTATTATCTGGTTTTTTTAAAAACCAGTTCTGAAATTTCATGTTATTGTCATTTTGAACAAGAACACAAGAGTAAATTACCAACATGTAACTGCTCCACAATCCCTTGTTTCAGTAAACCCAGACCCACCTACCTCCATGGCTACCGGTGGTCTTGTGGTAAGCCCAAAGGCCCCTGATGCGGATTCCTTTTCTCTCCTTGATTGGGAGTAGGACTGGTAAGGAGTGTGGATTCCATGTTTCTCCCGACCTCTGCTTGGGTCTGGTCTGAAAACCTCATCATACTGAGCCTGCCTTGTAGGACAATTCTGGCCATTATTTTGAGTCTGCCTTGAAAGACGACTCTGATCGTATTTCCGTGCCCAGCTTTCAAGCTACCACCGGATTCAGTGAACCGATTTCCCCCTATGGAGGTGTGGGGTGTGTTGTCGCCTATGCGGATATTCTGCCAACTGCTGGCTCTTGAGGCCATATGCATGCTTCAGTATGTTCATACTTTAAATTCGAGATCAGTTACCTACTGATCATTCACACTCCCCTCTACTGAGAGTGAGGTTCGTAGGCAGCCCTGAAAACAGGTGCTGCCGCAGGCCCCTGAGGATACCTGTGCTGACATGGCCCTTCCAGTGGACCTAAATGAGATTCTAGCTTTGATCAGAGTGAAATGGACCATGAATGCTCCTCTCCTCAGAGCAGGAGACATTTGTGCAGCCCTGAAAACAGGTGCTGCTGCCTGCGGGTTCTCCATAATACCCGGGCTGTCAAGAGCTAGATTCCATCCAGGGAAGCACCCAGTGGAACCTGGATGATTGCAGAAGCACTTATTTTCTGTTTGTTTGTATGGAAGCTTATTATTCCTTTTATGTAAAGCATTTTGGTGTTGACTTAAACAGTGCAATATAAGTAAAACTTACTTACTTACTTCCTTTCTTCTGCTTGTCCCTGGGAAGGTTTCTTCCACTTGTAGTTCCCCCTCCAATGGGGAAGACATTGGGCTGTCCCATGTGCGAGGCTCCCGGCACTGCTGTAGGCCGTGCTGATACTGCTCCCTCCTTTGGAGCAGATCATTGTTGGAGCAACTTCTCCATAAGTTGCTCCATGTGGGAGAAGTCGTCCTCAGACGCTCTCCGTTGAGGGAGGGTATCCCTCTTCCCCGGACTCACTGAGTCAACGGGTTCGTTTAGACTTGCGGGTGGCATTACGTCCCGCAGGACAACCATGGAGCTCCTGCTCCCGCGCAAAGTCTCCTGACGATTCTGCTGTCGGCGCTAATGTCGGGAACAAGACCGTCGCCCGCTATTTGGAAAGCTGCGGTCTTCGGCTGCCGACATCCCCGCGGGCCGTCTCCTCGACATCTGGGCTCTGAAAAAAAAACTTCAAGCCCGAAAGAACGCAGGTAAGTGATTCAACTTTCCTTACCTGCTTATCCCGACGGCCTGGGATGACTCAGTGCCTGCCAGTCCGTCATGCGTGTTGCGTTCAGACGTAATGACGCGCACGCAGACGGACGGCCCTTCACGTCACTCTCGTGACTCCGAAGTAAAATCTAACCACTCTCTCCATACAGTATGTTAGAGGTTGCTGTATGTTACAGAGCAGCCTTTCCAATACTTGCACCGTAAAAGTGTAAACTACTCAGTTGTGATTTAATTTCACACAGTACATGGTTTTGGCCTGATAAATCAACGGAATTGAATTTTCTACACTCTCTCTGCCCACCAGAGTAATGACTTAATTCACTGGCTTTGTGAAGACCAGTTGTTGGGAAATGGCATAGCTTCATATAAACATTCATGAATGGATGATGATTTATCCTAAAGTACCTGAATGGAACCTGGATATTTCACAAACAGGGTTCTAGTAGAAAGGGTATTAATCAACTAATGCAAGTATGACATTTTTGTAATTTTATTGAACTATGGTCAATGTTGGGAGAAAATCAGTCCCATGTATGCTGCAAGTTAAAGTTGCATTCTTCAGTAACTTTTGTTTAGTGAAGAAGGGATTTGCTTTCCAGATTAGAGTTTGAAAATGCAGCAGTTTATCTTGGATTGCAAAGAAAACTTTCAAATTATTAATGTTGACTTTCAATTGGTAATCAGATGTCAGCGATGGCCTGAGCAAAATACAAACTGCGGAAGGAACTCAGCGGCTCAGGTAGCATCCGTGGAAGAAAATAGACAACTAATTTTTCAGGTCAGGTCCGTCCTTCAAGATGGGCAGCATCTGCCCAGTTTCCTCCACGGCTGCTGCCTGGCTCAAGAGTTCCTTCAGCAGCTTGTATTTTGCTCAAGATTCAGCCTCTGCAGTCTCTTGTGTCTCCAATGGCGTCACTGTGAACAATTCTGACTCATCTACTAGACGGCAACAGCTTATATTTATTTTCTGTCTACCTTTATTCCCATGTTCTTTTTTCTTTGACTGAAAGTGCTGCTTGAACGGATCGCTACGATGATTCATTCCATGAATAAAAGAGCCAAATAATCCAGGACAAAACTTATGCAAGCATGTGAATAAACAGGAAAGGGAGACATGGGAGGGTTAATTTGAGGCCCTAAAGAGACATTCTCGCATTGAATGACTGACATAAAACAATCAAACCTTTTCTGAACTAGGTCTAATGTGAGTGAAGTTAAGAACATGTCTTCAACTAAAAGTAAAGGAATATGATAGAATTATTACGAAAACAAACTGCAGGGGCTCTGCTGTCAGAGCAGTGCAGTTAGTTTTGTTGCTTGGCTCCTTCCCTGTGGTGATGCAAATTTTGTTTCCCATTACTGATCCAATTTTGTTATGAAAATCATGTTTGTCAGGAAGAGAATTGCTGATCAAAACCTCTTGCTCTGTGTTGAGGTTTTTTTTAACCCATCTTCTTTTGCCATTATCTTAAATTTGTGTCTAGTCTTAACACCTCTGCCATTTGAAACAATTTGTTTTCAATTACTTTTAACATTTTTACTCAAGAGAGAATAATCCTAGCTACTTCAATCAGTTTATTCAAATTATGTAAAATTTCTAAAGATGTAAATCTGGGGGGAGAAACACCAGAAAATGCTAGAAATACTCAGCAGGTTAGGCAGGATCTGCGGAAAGAGAAGCGATTAACATTTCAGGATTCAGACCTTTTGTCAGAACTGGGAAAGAGATAATTTAGGTATTTTTTAAGTTGCAGAGAAGGTGACAATAGAGTATGATTAGGCCCGTTGGATTTTGCGATGGTTAATGAGTGATTATGCTGTTTTATTTACATTGTGTTGCTGATGCCAGGGCTGTAGGAAATGTCCCCAGTAGCTTAGACATCAGTCACTGAAGTAAACATGCAGATACAGCAGGCAGTGAAGAAAGCAAATTGCATGATAGCCTTCATAATGAGAGGATTTGAGTATAGGAGCAAGGAGGTCCTACTGGGTACAGGGCCCTGGTAAGACCGCACCTGGAGTATTGTGTGCAGTTTTGGTCTCCTAATATGAGGAAGGACATTATTGCTATTGAGGGAGTGCAGCGTAGGTTCAATGGGTTAATTCCCGGGATGGCGGGCCTGACATATGATGAAAGAATGGGTCGACTGGGTTTGTATTCACTGGAATTTAGAAGGATGAAAGGGGATCTTATAGAAACATATAACATTGTTGAGGGATTGGATAGGCTAGATCCAGGGAAAATGCTCCCCGTGCTGGGGGACCAGGGGTCACAGTTTAAAAATAAGGGGTAGGCCATTTAGGACTGGGATGAGGAAAAACCTTTTCCCCTAAAGATTTGTGAATTTGTGGAATATGCCGAATGGCCAACTATTTTCTATGTGTAGGAAAGAACTGCAGATGCTGGTTTAAATCGAAGGTAGACACAAATGCTGGAGTAACTCAGCGGGACAGACAGCATCTCGGGAGAGAAGGAATGGTTGATGTTTTGGATCGAGACCCTTCTTCGGACTGATGTCTGGTGTGGGCGGGACAGAGATGGAATGTAGTCGGAGACAGTCAGACTGGTGGGAAAACTGGGAAGGGGTGAGGGGACAGAGAGAGAGGGAAAACAAGGGTTATTTAAAGTTAGAGAAGTCAATGTTCATACCGCTGGTGTGTAAGCTACCCAAGCGAAATATGAGGTGCTGTTCCTCCAATTTGCGCTGGATCTCACGGTCAATGAAGGAGGCCCAGGACAGAAAGGTCAGATTGTGAATGGGAAGGGGAGTTAAAGTGCTGAGCCACCGGGAGATCAGGTAGGTTAAGGCGGATTGAGCGGACGTGTACAGTGAAACAATCGCCGAGTCGATGTACAGAAGTTGACACCTGGAAGAGCGGATACAGTAGATGAGGTTGGAAGAGGTGTTTCTATGTTAGACTACCAACGGAGAAAGAAAACCTTAGCTAATATCACAGATGGATAACTTGCAGCTGAAGTGGCCAGCTCTAATGCAGATGTGGAAAGCTAGTCTGTGCCTGGCATAGAGAATTTGATATTGAGTCTGGAAGGCTACAACTTGCCAGATGAAAGACGAGATGTCATCCTTCAAGCTAGCTTTGCACCTTGTTGCAACAGTGCAGGAGGCTATTGACAGGATGGAGTGAGATGGAGAGTTAATGACAGGTAACAGGTAGTTCAGTGTCACTCCCTAGGATTCAATGCAGGTGATCCACAAACCAAACATCCAACCTGTGTCAGGGTTTCTCCAATATACAGGAGGCCACATTGTGAACAAGAAGTTTATTACATTTAATTGGAGGACATGCAAGTGAAAGCATGACACCTGTGGCTAAACAAGTATGATCTGTTTCCACTCAGCTATCTTTCAAGAAAGGTCCTACTAAGATCAATGGAACATATTTTGAAAGTGGAATGTTACACACAGCAGTTGCATCACGTGCTTATTTAACCCGATGATGAAATTTAGAAAACATAGAAAATAGGTGCAGGAGTGGGCCATTTGGCCCTTCGAGCCAGCACCGCCATTCAATATGATCATGGCTGATCATCCAAGATTAATACCTACGTTCGGGCTTTTTCCCCATATCCTTTGATTCCCTTAGCCCTAAGAGCTAAACCTAACTCTCTCTTGAAAATTGATGTGGACAATTGTTATCCTGGGTGCAAACTGCTCAGAACCAGGGCTATGTTTTGATGGATGTTCTTTACCCAGGGAATAGTTGACTTTCTGGAATGTGATTCTGGTTTCTACAGTGACTACTGACTCTCAAACCTTTAGAAAAAAGTAATATCAGGCTGGGTAGCATAGTGCTGCAGCCTGTATTGCTGCTGCCCTGTAGCTCCAACAATCTGGATTCAAACCTCACCTCTGGTGCTAACTTTGTGGATCTGACAGGGGTTTCCATGTTCTCGCATGTCGAAAGACATGCAGGTTGGTAGGTTAATTGGTCTCGGTAAATTGCCCCTTGTATATAGGGGAGGAGTGTTAGAATTTAAGAGGAGTTGATGAAACAATAAATTTGGATTAGTGCAGGACACGTGCACCACTGTGCTCCTGGTAGACCTGCCGGAATCTGGGGTTCGATCCTGACTTCAGGTGCTGTCTGTGTGGAGTTTGCATATCTTCCCTGTGACCACGTGGGTTTCCTCTGAGTGTTGTGGTTTCCTCCCACATCCCAAAGATGTGTAGGTTTGTAAATTGTCCCCAGTGTGTCTGGAGTGGATGCAAAAGTGGGATAATATGGAACTAGTGTGAACAGATAGTCGGTAGGCCAGAGGGCATGTTTCTATGCTGTGTCTTTCATTTCAATCAATTCAATGCACCAGTATAAAGTAACCAATTAATTTCGCTCATTCATTCTTCTCTGCTGCTAATTCATTTTATAACTATAATATGTTTTGACCCATAAGAAGCCAGAATGTTTGTGATATATCTGTGCTAAGATCTTGCTTTTTGTTTATACCTTCAGATTCTAGTGAAAAGTAACAATCTTTCAGAACGGATAATGATCCTGGAAGGGAAAATTGAGGAAATAACTATTCCTGAGAAAGTGGACATCATTATTTCAGAACCTATGGGATATTTGTTATTTCATGAGAGGATGCTCGAAAGCTACCTGCATGCAAAAAAATGGTTGAAGCCAAATGGTAGGTCAACATATGTAGAAGCATACAACTTGTCGTCAGACTGTTTACAAGGCTGTCTCGGATGAGGTTTGAGATCAGTGGCTATGACATTAGTGCCAATGATATTGCGAGTTGAATAATCAAAATAATTTGGCTCTTTTAAACATGAAAATTGATTGTTTGCACATCATGGAGCAAAACAGCAATACTTTGGAGGGTGGTTTTAATATTATTTGTAGCTGTGGATATATGTTGAGAATGATTTTGTATTTTGACAACCCCTGAAGGCATTAAGAGCTCTGAAATCTTGCCAGGTATTAAACTGGCTGCAAAGGTTATGCTGTTTTGTCACAATAGCTATCTTTTTAATGGTTGAGAAGAAATAAACCTAATGATTTCTTTACCCATCAGCCATTTGTGTGCATTCCTTAGGAAAGACATATAATAACAAAGTTGTGTATGGTTTTATATAATCTGACATTTCTAGTTTCAAAAACAGTTGAGGTCACCATATTTCATTTCACTTAGGACCCTTGCAGCGGGTAGCAACGGGTAAACTTTAAGTATTGGCTTCATTAAGGCAATCTCACAGATGAAAGTAGAATATTTTAACCAATGACAATCTCAGAGTCCATTCTTCAAAAAGGAACCAGTCTGAAGATGTCATTTCCTGCAGAACAAAAAGGATTGTGCTTCATCAAAGGCAAACTTGCTTTTCTTTATATAAAAAAATAGAACTTATGACCTGCTGTGGCACTGGAGCTCCGTAATAGTACCCATGACATTTTTTAATGGCCAAGGAGAAAAGCCAAGCAACCTGCTCATTCATGAGAAGGCATCAGAGGAATCAGATGTTCTGTTTTCCCATACCTTCATGCCTTAGTGAAAACAATGAAAATGTTAGCCATCCCTTTAAAGTAAGGCACTATTTATTATTTATCACTATTATAGCCCTGTTTAAGATGGCGTGTTTATCCCACTGCTGTGTATGTTTTCTTAGGGATGATGTTTCCTACTTTTGGTGATGTTCATCTAGCTCCATTTTCTGATGAGCAGCTTTACATGGAACACTACACGAGGGCAAATTTCTGGTATGTCCTCAAGAGACTATGGCAATGCTTGGTATCACCATCTGTAAATCTTTTGGGTACGACTTGTGTTCAAAGCAACATAGGCAGGTTATTTCTTTATCAGTGGATTATCAGAGAGAAATGAAATATGTTTTGTCTTAATTTATCCCACCCAAAATCATTATGTAATGATCTTGGAAGATAAGATGCAGTTATTGTTCATTTGTCTGTTTAAATGAGGACCCTTTATGACACTGATTTGTGGTAGCAGCTTAGAGCAGGTTTCTCAGTATCACAACACCACAGTGCATTTTGTTTGTTTGTTTGGAGACACCAGAGGCTGCAAATGCTGGAATCTTGAGCAAAAGACACTGCTGGAGGAATTCAGCGGGTCAGGTAGCATCTCTGGAGGGAATGAACAGACAATGTTTCGATTCAGGGCCCTCAATGGATAGTACGCAGAAGGTTTCCAACCCAAAATATCATCTGTCCATTTCCCTCCACAGTTGCTGTCTGACCCACAAAGTACCTCCTTGTGCACAACAGGCGTATATGGCACCAAGGCATCAAGCAACAATACTATGCCATTGCAAGCATAGTGTGAAGACCAAGACTTGTACTCGTTAGAATTTAGAAGATTGAGGGGGGATCTTATAGAAACTTACAAAATTCTTAAGGGGTTGGACAGGCTAGATGCAGGAAGATTGTTCCCGATGTTGGGGAAGTCCAGAACAAGGGGTCACAGTTTAAGGATAAGGGGGAAATCTTTTAGGACCGAGATGAGAAAAACATTTTTCACACAGAGAGTGGTGAATCTCTGGAATTCTCTGCCACAGAAGGTAGTTGAGGCCAGTTCATTAGCTATATTTAAGAGGGAGTTAGATGTGGCCCTTGTGGCTAAAGGGATCAGGGGGTATGGAGAGAAGGCAGGTACGGGATACTGAGTTGGATGATCAGCCATGATCATATTGAATGGCGGTGCAGGCTCGAAGGGCTGAATGGCCTACTCCTGCACCTAATTTCTATGTTTCTAAGACAAGCATTCCCAATGTAGAGACTAGAGAGCAATGATAACGGTTCCAGATGAAGGAAAAATAATAAAAGAAGATGAATATGGAGAGGGACAGAGAGGAAGAAGTAAGACTATAGAAGGAGCGAGAGGATGGGAAGGAACTGCAGAAAATGACCAGTTGGTGCATGGCATATAAACAGAAAATGCGGCAAACACTCAGCAGCTTAGGAACCAGGAACAGAGTTAATATTTTAGGTATTTAACAGATGGGAATGGCTGGTGCATTTTTTAGGAGAAATTGATTCCTTTTTACAAGTGTGGGAAAGGGAAATTACTTCTTGGTGGGAGAAGAGGACAGTAAACTATTTTGTACTCAAAGGTGATGGTGCTGGTTACAGCTGGAATAGAGGAGGCTGGAGGCATGGTGGCTGTTTTAAAATGGTGGAGGACAATGCTAGAAATTGGATTAGTAATCATGATGATGGGAATAAGTTGTTTTTTTCCAAATCCTATTCTGTAGAAAGTTGATTATTCCTTTATGCAGGAGAAAGCCGAGTTAGTGCTCAGATTGTGGGAATTGAGGGGTGAACAAACAAGGGTGATTGGTGGTGGTATTTTTCATAAGTAAAAGACGAATTTTCATGACCTTCATGAATAGTTTAGAAACAGATTGGTAGGTGAGTATTTAGGTCACAATTTTGTTTAATAGATTATTAACAGGCCTGCATCAAACATCATCTGATACGTGACAGTAAGAAATAAATTATCTAAAAACTTTCTTCAGCTGCTTATGTTGGCAACACTACTAAAGATGTAAAAGAGTGAAGCAGGGTAAATGATCCATTTCAGGAATTCAGTTTCTTTCTGAACAGAGCATGGTAGGCTCCACATCACTTGTTTCCACTGGAGCAGAAATATCCAGCATTGCAAATATTCCAAATAAGCTTTTCATCTCCTTTTGACTGACATTGTACGCATTTAATGCTTGAACCTCACGCCATTCCTCAGTTTCATTCGTATCATCCGCAAGCTCAAGAAATCCTTGTGATTTAGATTATCATCTTTAAACAGAATTTTGTGAAACTATATCCCGCATGTGAGAGGCCAGCTAAAATTATTTATAAGAGATTACTAAAGATGCTGATATCTCTTCCTATCTCGAAAGTCCAAAATCCATGTGATATTAGTGCAAACGTTTTTTCATTGTCTTTTATGGGGGGGGAAAATGTAAACGAGGCTGACGACTCACTTCATCCGTACTACTTTATCGTGCACAGGCAAAATCTCTAGAGATCATTATCGAGGACTAAGTTGTGAACAAACAGGCATGTATAAGTGATATTAAACACATTCTGATGTCCCTTTGTGCATTGGTTGATAAAATGTTTTTAAAATTTCAAACCAGGTCTCACAGGCATCATCTCAAGAAGTTTAGTTCAGACATATAGTTCGGAAACAAGCCCTTCGGCCTACCGAGTCCGTACCGACCAGCGATCTCTGCACATTAACACTATCCTACACACACTAGGGACAATTTACACGTACACCAAGCCAATTAACCTACATACCTGTACGTCTTTGGAGTGTGGGAGGAAACCGAAGATCTCAGAGAAAACCCACGCGGTCACGGGGAGAAACATACAAACTCCATACAGACAGCACCCATAGTCGGGATCAAACTCTGGTCTCTGGCACTGTGTGCGCTGAAGGCAGCAACTCTACCGCTCTACCGCAGCGCCACCGTGGCTGCCCAGTGGACAATGTAAAAGGGAGTCATGGAGTAATCGCAATTACATTTTTTTTTAAGTCATCAGTCCCGGTGACCTCAGTCATTCTTTCTGAAATCTTTGTAAGATTGGCAGTGGATGTGAAAAAAAGTACCTACAACAATCACCACCAAACCTCTGACAATCAATCTGAACAATGGACAAAAAATCCCTTAAATTGGTTAAACAAATAAATAATCTTATACAACAACACATTCATAGGAAGCTCTTATCAGGCACAACGCATAATCTTGTACAGTGAATAATGTTTGGAAAACAGTTAATGCCATAATTTAAGTTTATCTGAATGACTTAATGCATTAATGTTTTGTGAGTCTAAAGTCAGATTATGTAAATGTTTTGGAAGAAACCTTAAACTTGATTTTAATATTTTATGTTAGGCACTGATTGTTAGCAGATGTGGTTGTGCTATGCAGCTTGACTTTGCTTTGAAAGATTCTCTGTGAAGCATGAAGCAAGTGGTGAAATGATTTCAAACTGCCTAAATGAAGGTTTGTTTGTCTACCCGACTGGCAGAAAGTTGTATTTTAAAATGAAGAAGATTAGGTGTCTGAGGGAGAACCAGGAAAGAAATTGCGAACAAAAGTTAAACATAATGTGAAATCATCTTTTTGTATTATTGAACTAAATGAATTCAGCAAACCTCATGAGCATTGAGTATGAAAGATTAGGTTGGATTTGTAGTTAGTCATGGGGAACAGTACCAAAGTTAGGATAGTATTGGTTCTGCACAGGGTGCTTTGGGGTTGTTAGAACCCTTCTAAAAGGAAGGACCTGCATGGTTTTTCAACTTTGAAGGGAAGTATTTCAAAGGTACCTTTAAAATAGTGACCTATCGTCTTTACCAACGGTTTCAGAAATTCCAAAGCCGCCTCACGTGAGAATGCTGATGTTGGAGGGATGAAGGACAGGCCTCAAGACATTTCTTCACAGATAATTATTTTCTGGAGGTGGTTATGCTTGGACTCTGGACCCACTCTCAAAAGAAGATCACGTGGAGATAGGAAAAATGGCATTTTGAGCAAATGGGACTAAATCGCTGAATAGTTGGTTGTCTTGTCACAAACATTTTGTACAGCTTCGCAGTGACTGTGGCATTTCCTGTTACTTCATTACCAAACACGAATGCTGTTTGCTGAGCTGCTACTTAAGGTTTTACCCAAAATCTGGTTCAATTCAGTTGTGAAAATATCTTAAAATGGCTTTTTGTAAGGCATGTCTTTATTATAATACCTCAACAAGATATCTCGGGCATCCCTCAGTGCCTGAGCGAATGCTTGTACTCACTAATTTAATTGCAGTTATTGAAATATTTTCTTTAATCTATTGATCTTCCTTCACTCCAGGTACCAGCAGTGTTTCCATGGGATTAATCTGACAGGTCTTTGCAGGGCTGCTATGGATGAGTACTTCAGGCAGCCAATTGTAGTAAGTGTCACTGTCAATCTCTACGAACAGTATGAATGCCAGAGATTTTTAATGCCAAACTCTAGGGACTGATATTTCTTTTAAACAAAGTTGGGAAAAATTGTGGAGAGTTTTTGGCTGAAGAGTGAAATAAGATTTCCTGTTGGAAAACATAGAATCAGTCGTTGACCAAATTGAACATGCGAGGGATCAAAGTTATTGATCCCTGGATCCTGATTCAGAAAGTAACTCCCACTAGTTTGACCTGATGCCTGAATTCGTGCTACCTGCTCTCATTAATGATTTTTGATGTGTAGCCAAAGCCAGGCCGTGACGTAGAGTGCTCCAACCTGTCAGCACAAGCATCAGTTTTGTAAGTCGTTTGCACCATTTCAAAGCAACCTGTATTCCTTGAAGTCAGCCTGAACCTAATAAAAGAGTGGTGGAGCAGGCGCTTTAAATCATTAGTCTTGGACTTAACAGTGTGGAAACGGGCTCTTCGGCCCAACTTGCCCACACCGGCCAGCTACACTAGTCCCATTGATATTTGGTCCATATCCCTCCACACCTGTCCTATCCATCTACCTGTCTAACTGTTTCATAAATGTTGGGATAGTCCCATCCTCAACTATCTCTTCTGGCAGCTTGTTCCATACACCCACCACCCTTTGTGTGAAAAAGTTACCCCCCAGATTCCTATTACATTTTTTCCCATTCACCTTAAACCTGTCCTCTGGTCCTCGATTCACCTACTCTGGGCAAGAGTCTGTGCATCGATTGTAGAGACTGTGCATTCTGGTGAGGGTGTTGGTTTGCTGAAAAAGTGACACAGCAGGGGGAGCCCCAGTGTTGGTTTCGGTGATTCTATCCATGTGAAAGAGGAACACTTTACACTTGATTGCTGAACTGCATATGGACACAGTTCACAACATTCTGCCAATGCACATGGCATTTCACTGGAGCATATATTTTCAACATGCTGCCCTTATTTTCCCATTAAGTTATATTTCAACATTGTAATCTTCAGATCCGAACTGCACACTACAAATTTGCTGAAAGTTACAAATTACTTTATGAACTTTAGAAATAATTTGTGCCTTCTCATGAGCTTAAAATGATTTGAATAAATATCAGGCCATCGGCTTAACATGTTTAAAATTTCCTGTCTTAGGATACCTTTGATGTAGTCATTCTGATGGCACGGTCTGTCAAGTACACTGTGAATTTTCTGGAAGCTAAAGAAGATGATTTGCATCGGTGAGTTGATGATGCAGTTAGTGTTTTTCTACAGTAATTGTTAAAATTAATGATTGATATTAATCAATGGAAATTAATAATAATGATTGCTAAAGTTAAGAAAAATGTGCACAAAGCATTGGATGCATGAGACTGAGTTACTAGGTTGAGGCAATAGAATGAATTGATTCCTTTCTCACAGGTGATGTCAATCGAAGGTGCTTTCCATATTTTGCATCCTTTGTCAACATTTAATGTTAGACAATAGGTGCAGGATTAGGCTATTCGGCCCTTTGAGCCAGCACCGCCATTCAATGTGATAATGGATGATCATCCACAATCAGTACCCCGTTCTTGCCTTCTCCCCATATCCCCTGACTCTGCTATCTTTTAGCTCTCTCTTAAAAGTATCCAGAGAACCGGCCTCCACCACCCTCTAAGGCAGAGAATTAGATGCAACATAGTGCTCCTTTTACCTTGTCTTGCCATTCTTAATGGTAGGTAATTGACCTGTAGATAGACACAAAATGCTGGAGTAACTCAGCGGGACTGGCAGCATCTCTGGAGAGGAGTGCTGCCTGTCCCGCTGAGTTACTCCAGCATTTTGTCTTATCTTCGATTTAAACCAGCATCTACAGTTGCTTCCTACACGTAATTGACCTGTATCTGTGTACGAGTGAGATTATCAGTTTAAAACCAGCTTTAAATCTTTTTGTTCTACATGCACCTAGAGTGGTAGAGTCATAGAGTGATACAGTGTGGAAACAAAACTTCGACCCAACTTGCCCACACCGGCCAACATGTCCCAGCTACACTAGTCCCACCTGCCTGCATTTGGTGCATATCCCTCCAAACCTGTCAGATCCATGTAATGCATACCAGGAATTAAGTTTAAGACTGCAATTTCAGAAAGAAAGATGCCCAGGGCCATTTTATACTTCTCCAATCGATAGCCTTGCTCATCAGATAAGTCTCGCTAAAATTGTGCCAAAGTCACAAAAGACTTTCAAACCTGTTCGTAAATAGTCAGAAAATCACATGCATAATCCAAACAAATTTTTGATATTTCCTACACGGGCCCGAGAACCTAACATGAAAAGGCCGTTTGGCTTTTGGCATGCTTGCTTCCATCGGTCAAGGGATTAAATGCAAGATTTGGGGTGTCATTTTACAACTATAAGGTTGGCGAGATCACTCTTACAGTGTAGTGCGCTTTTCTGGTCGTCGAGCAATAGAAAGGATGTGACTAAGCTGGAGAGGATGCAGCAAAGGTTCACAGGTATGTTGCCAGATGCAGTGGACGCAAGTTGTAAAGAGAGACTGAATGACCTTAGAGACATCCATGATCTGGATGATGGTGTGGTAAATTGGATTAGTAAGTATGCAGATGATACTAAGGTAGGTGGTGTTGTGGATAATTAAGTAGATTTTCAAAGTCTACAGAGAGATTTAGACCATTTGGAAGAGTGGGCTGAAAGATGGCAGATGGAGTTTAATGCTGATAAGTGTGAGGTGCTACATCTTGGCAGGACAAATCAAAATAGGACGTACATGGTAAATGGTAGCGAATTGAGGAATGCAGTTGAACAGAGGGATCTAGGAATAACTGTGCATAGTTCCTTGAAGGGGGAATCTCATGTAGATAGGGTGGTAAAGATAGCTTTTGGTGAGCTGGCCTTTATAAATCAGAGCATTGAGTATAGAAGTTGAGATGTAATGTTAAACTTGTACAAGGCATTGGTGAGGCCAATTCTGGAGTATGGTGTTCAATTTTGGTCGCCAAATTATAGGAAAAATTTCAACAAAATAGAGAGATTACATAGGAGATTTACAAGAATGCTACAGAGAAAGGTTGGACGTGGATAAGCTTTTTCCATTGAGTAGGGAAGATTCAAACAAGAGGACATGATTTGAGAATTAAGGGACAAAGGTTTAGGGGCAACATGAGGGGGAACTTCTTTACTCAGAGAGTGGTAGCTGTGTGGAATGTGCTTCCAATGGAAGTGGTGAAGGCAGGTTCGTTTTTATCATTTAAAAATAAATTGGATAGGTATATGGACAGGAAAGGAATGGAGGGTTATGGTCTGAGTTCAGGTAGATGGGACTAGGTGGGAGTAAGTGTTCGGCACGGACTAGAAGAGCCAAGATGGCCTGTTTCCGTGCTGTAATTGTTATATGGTTATTATAATAGGCTGGGTGTTTTCCTGGAGCACGGGAGACGGAGGGGTTACCTTACAGAGGTAAATAACATCATGAGGGGCATAAACCTTTTCCCATGGTAGGGGAACATTTTCACACTGAAGATGGTGGGTATGTGGAATGAGCTGCAGGAAGACATGTGTAACATTACAACAAATGTCCTTTATTTGGATAGAGAGATATGGGCTAATTGCAGGCAAAGGGGACTAGCTTGGGGAGGAAGTTTGGATGGTATAGATGAGTTGGGTCAAAGGTCCTGTTTCTATGCTGGATAACTATATGAGTGTCTATGAAAGGTCAACAGATTGACAATAAACTACTTTCTATACTAGCACTGATAATGAACTTTAAATTTGCCAATGTAGAATGGAGATCCCCTTTACCTTCCGAATTCTTCAATCTGGGCAAGTCCATGGCTTGGCATTTTGGTTTGATGTGGCATTTGTTGGTTCACAGTAAGTATATTTTAGTTTTCACATCTCCCATTTTATTCCCTTTGTGCTTGCATATATTCTCCATCTTTTTTTGTGAATTAATCTTCAAAGTTCTCTCTTAATACCTATAGAGTTTTGTATTTACATTGCCTCTTCAGAAAAACAACACCGGCTGCTTAAGGGGCACGAGCAATAGTTTCAGGTTTTACAGAGATTCCTAATAAGAAGGCAAAGGAATTTTGTGAACTTGGGTTACGAGTAGAACCAAAACACAGCCATTGATCATAGAGCAAGAGGGTGCAGTGGATGGAGCACGGGTATAGTTGCAGGTGGAAAAGAGCAAAACCACCTGGATCAGAGGAATATTCATTTCCTGTAAACATTGGAGAATTGGAAGAGATTAGGGATTATGGTAGAGCAGAAAATGAAGGCATTTGAGCACTAAAATGAGAATTCCAAGTCTCTGCAGTTAGGCCAAGATTAGTTGGAGGTACTGCATAAACATGACTTGGTGAGATATAAGATACGGGGTGAGGAGTTGTGTACAAGGTAAAATCTCTTGATAGAAGTCCAGAAGAGCAATGAAATAGTCATGGTTGAAAGGAAAAAGTCCTAGATGAGTATCACACCTCTAGGTAGACAGGCAGTGAGTGTATGTAGAGTCTTGAAGCCCAGATCAGTATCAAATTGAATGCTGAAATTGTGAGCAGTCTAGATCAGTCTGAAAAACAAAAATTGCCATTGAGAGTGCAGTGTTTGTGGCTGGGGAAGAAGTCACTGCCCAGAGTAAAACTGGTTATTGAACTGACTACATGAAAGCATAAGGGTATTTGAAAATAATTGGTGCAATGATGGAACAGAGTTTTCGCATTGTTATTTGGACTTCATGTCTGTGAAATTTTCTTATTCGTTCAGGAGATGTGACAGTGAGTGGAAATGTCCATTTTCACAGTCCATGGTTGTAGGTGTAGGGTGAGAAGACATTTCCGGATATGCTGTTGGTATAATCACCAGCTAATTGTGAAATCAAGCAAGGAAAATTCCACCGTTTTGGATGACAGGAAAGCATTTGGGAAGACGATGAAGCAAAGATTGCAGATACAAAGAAGGATAAAGATCACTAATCATTTGTTATTTTGATGAGGAGAATTTTAATATTGCGGCTTGTATGAAAACCTTATTAGGGTTTCAGATATGTAATTACAGAAAAGATGGCAACACATTTGAGAGGTGATGCTGAGTGCAATCTTTTCTATTTACTTTGTGGTAAAGTTTTGCCCTTTATGTATATTCATTAATGCAAAGCACAACCTGGGGTGTAGAATGTTTACTTACAATTTAACTAAGGTGCTGAGAGACATTGCCCGTCCTCTTCTTTAATAATCTGTCATTGGATATGAGCCGACATACACTTCAGATGCACTTAATTGACTATGAAACCGAATGGAATGCCTGAAGTCAATAAGCACTTTATGCATGAACATTTTAAAAGTATTTTAAGCAGCTTAAATGAAATGTTATTTCCACCTCGCATTTGCATTTTTTTTCCTTTTTACTCCTCTCCTTTAAAATCTGTGAAAGAAACTATAATCCAAAGATTAGAGAGAATTGAAAGAAAGATTGATGTATTTCCCCTTCCATCACTTTCTCCAGTGCTCTCCGTCACTTCTGATAGCTCCACACAATGCCAACACTCACGGCTCATCAATTTTCTCTAGTATTTCACTTTATTTTCATTCTCTGTATAGAAATTACAACACACAAACCAATCGACCAAACAAATTAAAGAAACATGCCAGCTCTTCACTGAAGTTCTTTACTCACAGCCCATTATATCTTTCTCAAACTTGCTCCATTGGTTTTCTCCACTATCACTGTATCAAATTAAATCTACGTTCAGATTTGTGATTTAATGTATTTTCAAAAAATCCAAAATACTGTCTCTTTCAGAAAAACTATTTGGCTGTCAACTTCTCCCACTGAACCTTTGACACACTGGTACCAGGTGCGCTGTCTCCTACAGACCCCGCTGTTTGCTAAAGAAGGCGAGACGTTCTCAGGGAAAGTTTTACTCGTGGCAAATAAACGGTGAGACATAAAATGCACTAGATTGTAATGGCCTTGATGTGTCTTATCGCTATTTGGTATAGACAGAATTAAAGATGAACGAGTAACAAATAGAAAAGGTGGATCTCCTAGATGGAAGATAGGGAAAAATGCACCATAATCAACTTAAATGTGAGATGCGGAGAGGGGATTTACCTCAGTTTAGTCTGAAAAATAGAAAATTGCATTGACGCCCAAGCTTGCCGGATGTGATTTACAAGTGGGCCTGTAAATAATGGATGGGATTTATATAGCGCCTTTCTAAATATTAGAATACTAATTCTAAGACAAGGATTCTTCCCATCTGACACAGGCTGCTTAGTATGCAAATTTGGACTGCGTGTTTACTTTTCATTTACATAGTGCTGAAAGAGTTGCCTGAAACATTACCACAGCACATAGTTTGTCTTCCCATGTACGCTGGCAACATGTTCTACCACAGAAGCATCAGTGTTGATGTATCTGTCTCCAAATTGTCTGCCACCCTGTGATGGATAAATTATCTCCCATCAATAGTAAGGAGGATATGAGCCATTGTCTCCTGTCCTCACCACAAACCCATTCCAAATCTATCAATTCTATTGAAAGCTGGAGTAACTCAGCGGGTCAGACAGCATCTCTGGAGAAAAGGAATAGGTGGTATTTCGGATCAAGACCCTTCTTCAGACTGAGAGTCAGGGAAAGGCATTCTATCTCCCTCTGACAACTGAATCAGACTGCTCATAAACGTGAAGGTCTTTTTTGACCACGAAGATCGCTTTTGGCATGAGACATCTGCACCATTTTTGCATTGTATTACTACACGACCCCCACATTTGAAAAACTGGTAAATAACCTGACTGAATATTCACCCATCCATGTTGATGCTTCATCAGCTGAACGAGAGAAATGAACACTCCTTTAAATCACTTCTATTGACAGCAGTGCCAGAGATCACCTTGGATCTTATCTGCCCAGATGAAAATGACAATTTATGTTTTTTAAATCAACTGTGATATACAATCACTAAATCTTGCACTATGGCCCACAGAATTACGTGCAGTCTCTTGATTATATGAATGTAAACAACTTCTGTACCTTGCTTTACAAAATAGAAGAAACACTTTTAATTGCACACATAGTTTGTTCAGTGTTCTCACTTGAGAAATGAGTGTGAAACAATTCTTCCGCATTTGTGTTATTATTGTTAGTAATTGACATGGGTTTTTTTTAATTTTAATTAATTTTGAAGGTTTTGATTCTTGATTAGTACGGGTGTCAGGGGTTAAAGGGAGGGCAGAAGAATGGGGTTAGGATGGAGAGATGGATCAGCCATGATTGAATGGCGGAGTATACTTGATGGGCCGAATGGCCTAATCCTGCTCCTATCACCTATACCCTTGTTAAAAGAACACTCACTTTTATGACATAACTGCATTTTTAACATATTTTTGACTAGAGTGAAAGTTGTCATGGTTCTTTAACATTGGGTAAAGGCAGTGAATGTGAGCTACTTTCTCTGGGTACAAACTACACATATTCCCACCTGTGCTTCAGTCCCCATTTCCCAATCCGAGCCATGTTCTGACCCTGACCTCTGGCAATGCTTCTTGGTTCCACTCCAAATCCATTCCCCAACTCCTGACTAATGTTTGGCCACTGACCTAGTCTCATAGCAAACTGCATCTCATCTGCTCGCCTGATCATGTTTTTGAGCACAATTCTGTTGTGATCCCACTGTCAGAGGAGTAGGAGTGTACCCAGCCACTTGCTGAGGGTGGATGACTAACATAGAAGCAGGTGTGTCACTAGCTAACTGGGTTTGAGCATAGTATGTACATAGTCGTTCAGTGCAATGGTCGTTCAATCTATGGGAAGAAATTAGCCATCATTATTATACAATGACCATCATTATTGTACTGATTAATAACCAAATCAAGTTATCCTTTTTTGTGAAATGTGACTGATGTCAGAAGACTCATTGGATAAACCTTAAGGAAAGTTTATGATAGGGTTTATGTTGCACAACCTGCCAAACTAACAGTGACAATAGAAACTAAGGTGACAAAAAATGCAGCCTTTTCTTTAATGATAAATTATTTTGCAATGGATTCCACATCCAAATATCTCAACTCCATCATCATGAAGAGATTGAAATATCTGTATGAAGAACTATTGGTATCTTTAGACATAGATCAGTAATAACTCGATGTGTATTGTGACCATGAGTAGGTCTACTAAGGAGATGAGACGACAGTAAAAAGGTTCATATAAAAACGTATTGCTATCAGTTTAGTTTAGAGATACAGTGCAGAAACAGGCCCTTTGGGTCACCGAGTCCACACCGACCAGAGATTCTGGTACATTAGCACTATCCTACACACTTTTACATTCTTTACCAAAGCCAATTCACCTACAAACCTGTGCGTCTTTGAAGTGTGGGAGGAAACCGGAGCACCCGAGGAAAACCCACGCGGTCACAGGGAGAACATACAAATTCCACACAGACAGCACTCGTAGTCAGGATCGAACTTGGGTCGTTGGCGCTGTAAGGCAGCGACTCTACCGCTGCGCCACTGTGCTGCCCAGTTGTATATTTCCATCAATGTCCAGGCTCTAATAAATTGATCAGGGAAAATAAGTTTGTTTTACTTGGGTCTTCTTCTGCCTTCACATTGCAGGCAAAGTTACGATATTCATATTATGGCGATGGTAGACCAGACAGGCTTCAAGTCTGGGAACCTACTGGACTTAAAGAATCCTTTCTTCAGGTAAGGCATTCAGTTCTGTACCTTTGTTAAATTGCTATAGTCCAAATTGATAGTATTCATCAGTATTACTGCACTATAAAGCAGTGCTGCTTGAACATGATTAGATATGCACAGTAATGCTTTGTGAAGATATAGGAGATATCTTTGGGAAGATATAGTCATAAATACAATATTTTGAATTTTAATGAATCAATGGTTAATGATCCTTGTATTGTGATAGAATTAGCCAGTACACATTCAAACATACAAGAATGATATTAATCATTACTCATTTTCTTTTCTACTTTTTCTCTCGTAACTAATGTTTATATTCTGATGCATCACATGTGCTCTGGCCTCTATCAGCTGTTCGTTGGCTTCACGATGCAGATGTTTTCCCCCTCCCTTTCCATCTCCATCTCTCTGAAGAAGGTATTAGATTCCACAACCTCTAATCTGATAACTCTTCCTGAGATCTGATGCCTTTGGAGTGTAAATTGTATCAGAAAGCCTCCAAGGAAAGATGTGGGTCTAAGTCCTGCTCCAAAGATGGGAACCTACTGGACTGATATGTGAAGAAGAAAAGATTAGTGAAGACAAATGTAGGTCCTTTACAGTCAGAAACAGGTACATTTATAATGGGAAACCAGGAAATGGCAGACCAGTTAAACGAGTACTTTGGTTCTGTCTTCACTAAGGAAGACACAAACAATCTCCCAGAAATACCAGAGGACTGAGGATCTAGAGGGAGGGAGGAACTGAAGGGAATCCACATTAGTCAGGAAATTGTGTTAGATAAACTGTTGGGACTGAAGGCAGATAAATCCCCAGGGCATGGAGATCTGCATCCCAGAGTACTCAAGGAAGTGGCCATAGAAATCGTAGATGCATTGGTAATCATTTTCCAATGTTCAATAGAATCAGTTCCTGTGGAGTGGAGGGTAGCCAATGTAACCCCATTTTTTAAGAAAGGAGGGAGAGAGAAAATGGGGAATTATAGACCAGTTAGCCTTACAACGGTAGTGGGGACAATGCTTGAGTCGATTATTAAAGATGTAATAGCAGCACATTTGGAAAGCAGTGATGGGATTAGTCAAAGTCAGCATGGATTTTTGAAAGGGAATCATGCTTGACTAATCAGGATGTTTTTAAGGATGTAACAAGTAGAACGGATAAGGGAGATCCAGTGGATGTGGTGTATCTGGACTTTCAAAAAGCCTTTGACACGGTCCAACACAAGAAATTTGTGTGCAAAATTAGAGCACATGGTATTGGGGGTAGGGTATTGACATGGATAGAGAACTGGTTGACAGACAGAAAGCAAAGGGTAGGAATTAACGGGTCCTTTTCAGAATGGCAGGCAGTGACTAGTGGGGTGTTGCCAGTCTCATTGCTGGGACCCCAGATATTTGCAATATATATTAATGATTTAAACGAGGGAATTAATTGTAACATCTCCAAGTTTGCAGATGACACAAAGCTGGGTGGCAGAGTGAACTGCGAGGAGGATGCTATGAGGCTGCTGAGTGACTTGGATAAGTTGGGTGAGATGGCAGATGCAGTATAATGTGGATAAATGTGAGGTTATCCACTTTGGTGGCAAGAACAGGTAGGCAGATTATTATCTGAATGGTGTCAGATTATGAAAAGTGGAGGTGCAACGAGACCTGGGTGTCCTTATACATCAGTCACTGAAAGTATGCCTGCAGGTACAACAGGCAATGAAGAAAGCTAGTGGCACGTTGGCCTTCATCGCAAGAGGATTTGAGTTTAGGAGCAAGGAGGCCCTGGTGAGACTACAACTGGAGTATTGTGTGCGATTTTGGTCTCCTAATTTGAGGAAGGACATTCTTGCTATTGAGGGAGTGCAGCATAGGTTCACTAGGTTACTTCCCGGGATGGCGGGCCTGACATATGATGAAAGAATGGGTCGACTGGATTTATATTCACTGGAATTTAGAAGGATGAGAGGGAATCTTATAGAAACACAAAAAATCTTAAGTGATTAGACAGGAAAAATGTACCCCATGTTGGGGGAATCCAGACCAGGGGTCACAGTTTAACAATAAGGGGTAGGCCATTTAGGACTGAGATGAGGAAAAACCTTTTCACCCAGAGAGTTGTGAATCTGTGGAATTCTCTGCCACAGAAGACAGTGGAGGCCAATTCACTGGATGTTTTCAAGTGAGAGTTAGATTTAGCTCTGAGGGCTAATGGAATCAAGGGATATGGGGAAAAAGCAGGAACGGGTTACTGATTTTGGATGATCAACCATGATCATTGAATGGTGGTACTGGCCTACTCCTGCACCTATTTTCTATTTTTCTATGGAACACACTAAATGAAGGGGTGCTGTGTGTATAGAGGTTGGTTTCTTTCAAATGGGATTAGGGAGTTATTTCCAGTCTTTTAGTTAATTAATATTCCTAAAAATAAATACAAGTGTTGCTCTTTCTTACATTTTGTGGCCTTAGAACAGCTATATTTGGAATTTACTTCATCTGTAGAGCACCCAGGATCGATCATGCTGGACGTGTTTAGTTTAGAGATACCATGTGGAAACAGGCCCTTTGGTCCACTGAGTAGACCAATGATCACCCCATAATAATAATAATAATAAATTTTATTTATGGGCGCCTTTCAAGAGTATCAAGGACACCTTACAAAAATTTAGCAAGAAGAGGAAAAACATGTAAGCGGAATGAAATAAATAGTAGAGACATGACTAGTACACAAATTAAAGACAGAATTCAATTCAAAACACAATATGAGGCAATTCAAGCACAGATGAAAAGGGAGGGGGCCGTGGGGCTAAGGATAGGCAGAGGTGAAGAGATGGGTCTTGAGGCGGGACTGGAAGATGGTGAGGGACACGGAATTGCGGATCAGTTGGGGGAGGGAGTTCCAGAGCCTGGGAGCTGCCCTGGAGAAGGCTCTGTCCCCAAAACTGCGGAGGTTGGACTTGTGGATGGAGAGGAGGATGTGGATCTGAGGGACCGTGAGGGTTGGTAGGGGGAGAGGAGGTCAGTGAGATATGGGGGGCCAGATGGTGGAGGGCTTTGTAGGTGAGGACCAGGATTTTGTAGGTGATCCGGTGGGAGATGGGAAGCCAGTGAAGTTGTTTGAGGACTGGAGTGATGTGATGCCAGGATACACTAGTTCTATCCTACTCACTTGCAACAATTTACATTAACCTACAAACCTGCACGTCTTTGGAATGTGGGAGGAAATCAGAGCGTCTGGAGAAAACCAATGCGGTCACAGGGACAACATGCAGGTCTCTGGTGCTGTAAGGCAGCAACTCTACCACTGTGCCACCCTTTTGCGTAAAAAGTGATACAAGCCCTTCTTTTAAATGTTAGTGGCATTACTACTTGAGTCATAACCAAGAATTCCAGATGAGAGGAATTTTGGACAGAACATCTCTACGCTCTCTAGTTTTGGACTCCATTCTCGGGGGGGAGGGGGGAGGGGGGGGGGGGGAGACTGGACTGCTTGATTTTTCAATAACATAATATTGTCAAGTTAATTGACACCAATCTCCAGGGAGAGAGCGACGCAAGAGACTGCAGATGCTGGAAGTTGGAGAACAAAATGAGTTGCTGGAGAAACACATTGGGTCAGGTAGCATCTGAGGAGGCAAAGGCATGGTTGATGTTTTAGGTGAAGACACTGCACATCCCTTTGCTGCCTGACCCACTGAGTTCCCTCAGTACCTTGTTTGCTGCCTAAAATCTCAATATACAAATAGTTCAAATGAGTAATTTTATGAATGAACACTTTTTTACTGTATCTTTGTGCATCGAGGATGACATTACAAACCCTAAAATTATTTTGTATTCGCAAAGGAAAAGGATTGCAGAAGGAAAATTTGAGGACTGAAAGCATATCTTGAATATGATAGTGAAGGACATGAGTATAGATCTGTTTGAATATTTTATGTCTGTCTAAACAGGTGGTCTGTACTAATATTAAATGTTAAAGAAAGATGATGAAATATTGGTGATCATATCCAATATGAGGAAGAACTATTAAAGTGAAGAGTAATAACAGAAATTTTAGTGCCTGGGTTTAATGCATTGAATCTATTGCACTCTATTAAATTCCTTTAATCGTGGTAAATATTAATAATTTGCACTTAAACAAAAGGGCCATAATTTAAAAATTCATAAAGGATTACAAAATCCATCAGAAGATTAAGGGTGATAAAAATGCGGCACAGTGGCATAGCAAAATAGTTGCTGCCTTACAGCGCCAGAGACCCGCGTTTGATCTTGACTCCGGGTGTTATCTGTACGGAGTTTGTACATTCTCCCCGTGACTGTGTGTTTTCTCCAAGATCTCCGGTTTCCTCCCACACTCCAAAGATATACAGGTTTGTAGGTTAATTGGCTTGGTGTAAATGTAAATTGTCCCTAGTGTGTGCAAGATAGTGTTGATGTGCGGGGATCGCTGGTTGGTGTGGACTCGGTGGGCTGAAGGGCTTGTTTCTGTGCTGTATATCTAAACTAAACTAATAAAAAAATTCTAGACAGCCAGAAGATATTGATGGATTGATCAGATGGGTGCGACATAAAACTCCGTACCGTACTTCCATCCCTACACGTACCTTTACCCATTCTTCAGATGCTCCTTAATTCATAATTCTTTGACTAGCGTGTGGCCACCTGTCCTGATATCTGCTTATGTAAGTTGAGGTTATATTTCACCTTTAACCTCCCTTGTGAATCATCTTCAGGCATTCCTGAAAAAAATCATTTGCACCTCACAGGAACTAATACGATTTTGCAATATATGTGTCGGAGATGCAACTACATATTTTTAAAAATTAGTTCATTTGGTTATGTGAAAGTAAAGGCTTTACAATCTTAACTTTGAAAATATGATTAATCGTTGCATTATAAACATTTCAGCCAAATGTAAAAAACAGGTAAATACTGATGAAGGATCTGATGAAAATGTTAGTTATTTTATTTTTCTATCATTTTTCATTTTGTCCTTTAGTTTTTACGAATGACAAGTTATGAAAAAGCTCAGTCCAAACTGACACCAGCATATCTTCTGAACAAGATACTCAGGTGACTGCAATGCAACAATATCAAGGTGGAACTTGAATCAGCGTTTTTTTGATGATGCCTCCTAATTGCAGTATCCCCTCTCTAGAATATTTTATCAATCTGTATTAATTAATGAATTAATAAATGCACAATGTGTCATCACTAGTGTTACCGATGTGCAAACACTTGTGCAAAACATCAGATACAGCCTGAGATTTTGAATTGACCAAAAGCAGCCAGATATACATCTGTTGTCAGCTGCATGGTAATAAGAATAATGTCATAACTGTGTAGCCTGTTTTATACATGTATATGGTATATATGAGTGTGATGTTACTGTGTAGTAGGTCAGATACAATTAAGAATATTGTGTAAATAGAACAGTCATATCAACTTTAATAATGGTTAAATTGCAACTTTAATGGATAAATTGCAAGAAATCGTTTCAATACTTGCCTAAAAGAAATTATTTTAGAATTAAAAGGTTCAATAAGTATGGCTTATTTATATCTCCAACATTCTATATGAAATGTAAAATATATTTTTCACTGCTCCATGACCTGCAACCAAGAATTATTAACTATTTTCACTGATTAAATTGCAATTTCTCCATACTTGGGCCTGTAGCATTGTTTTGCCCAATATCGAACTTGTATCTGGATTAGATGTAAAATAACAATATAGCGTACACAACTCTTTACTGTCCCACAAATGATCCAAAGTAGAGGATGATGCCCAAATGCCCAAGCTGCTGATTGCTTGTTCTTGACCAGCCATCTTTGCAGTATTTCTCAACTAATTTTAGTTCTAGCCTGTATCAAGTTATGGCTGGTGTAATCATGACATTGGATGTTGCTTCAATGTCTGTGAGAAGCAAATGACTACACCAATCATCTCTGCCAACTATGCCATCAGTATAAAATTATTCCTTTATTATTATTTTTGAAACTTTTTTTAAATGTTACCCAATTACCCACTTCAACAGGAAACCAAGTGTTTAGGTATTTAAATGATTACACATGTGAAAGAAAAAGAGGGGCTTTAGACTAGTGGTGTATCTTTGGAAAGGGATTTTTAAAAATAAACATTCCAACTATGTTTATAAATCATACCTCGTAATATTTAGAAGATTCACAGTCCAAAACCAATCCATAAAGCATCTGCAAGAATCTGCTCCCAAAAGGGTCAGATCCTGCTTTGAATTAAGAACACACATCGATGAGCAAAGAATCCTTAAGACCCTGTTACACTTTCTTTTCCACAGAATTTTCCAATGAAAGTATCTGAGTTTGCTAGAATACTCAAATGCTTTTCTAGAAGGATATGTTCTACTCAAACTACACAAAAAAACATATTTCCTGGTAAGTGAAAAAACAAATGTTAGAACTGAAAATGTAACTCCTGCATGTATGATGGCACAATAGTGCCTAGTTCATAGAATGGGGCATCTATATTCAGACGAGCCTAAGCTCCAACACACCTGTTTAGTGTCAGGACAGATGCCTGCTACGCGCTAGACAGCAGCAAGTTCTTTCAGATTAGTCTGTGAACTGAATGATCTGTGAAAAAAACTACCTCTTATACCAAGTGGCAATGGTAATACCAGTTAATAGGAAGAAAATGAACTGTGGTCTTGGATTAAGTTAAGGTTGTTTTATTATCAATCGGAGAGACACAACAGACTGCAGAATTTAGAACCAAAAACACTGTTGGAAAAACTGATAGACGGTGTTTCGTGTTGGTACCCTTCAAGATAAGCAGCATCTGTACGTTTCCCTCCACAGATGCTGCTGACCCGCTGAGTAGAGGAGAGCTAGTTGGTAGCAAGAAGTGAGAGTTAGGGGTAGGGCAGCTGGCAAATGATAGGTGGATGTAGGCAAGGATGAGTTAATTGGCAAATGGCTCGGGTGGGGAAGAGAAGGGTAGAGATAGTCACAAAGGCTTGAAGTAATAGTAATGGGTAGAATACAGGGGGGAGGGGGATGGGAATAGATAAATAGAGGACTCTCGGTAGGGAATAGTGGATGATGAGCAGATGGAGGGGACAGAAACTGTGACATAGGCAGGAGGAGTGGAAAGAAAGATGAGCATGGGGGAGGAGCTGGGTAGATGCGGAGGGGTGCAGTTAACCTGGATTTGTAGAATTCAATGTTCATGCCATTGGGTTGTAGGCTATCCAAGCAGAATACGAGGTGCTGCCCTTCCAGTTTGCATGTGGACTCGCTCTGGCAGTGGAGGAGGCCAAGGTCATATGGTCAGAATGGGAAGGGGAATTAAAATGTCCAGCATCTAGGAGCTCCAGCTGGCCCTGATAGGCAGAGCGCAAGAGTTCAGCAAAGTGTTTGCCTAATCTACACTTTGATCTCACTGATGTAGATGTAGTGACATGGAGAACAATTAATGCATAGACAAGGTAGGAGGAGGTGCATGTAACCTGTCTCACCTGAAAGGGCAGTAGGGGTCCCCAGTTGTAGGTGAGGGAGGAATTACAGGGACAATTGTTTCACCTCCTGCAGTTGCAAGTGAAAGTGCCCGGGAACAGATGAACGAACCAAGGAGTTACAGAGAGATGTCATTAGTATTTACTTGACAATTGCTTGAATCTTTGTTTAACATTAAAGATGTACCTTTTTATCAATGTCAAAGTGTCAGCATCTGGATGATGAGAGTTTTATATTCCATATCATGTTTCTGCTGTCTAGAGTTATATATTTAAAGTAGGTCTTATTAACCTTTGAAAACCTAGGATCACCCTGTCCCCACAGGAAGATACTTTCCCAGTGACTTAGCTAAGCACCCGACTTAGTTCAAAGTAAATTTGTTTAAATGTATGAGACAATCAAAACTCCCAAAAATAAAGACAATGCAGGAAATAATTCATAATGACACACATTTAAAACAAATTAAAATCTAAATTTAATAATACTTCCTTGCAGCCATTCTTCATTGTAATGGATGAATTTTCAAGCACTCCATGGGATACTCTTACATGAAGCGTAGCAGGGGCTGACTAAAGTCAGTCATTTGAAGTTTAGTTTATTGTCAGATGCTCAAGTACGGTGCGGTATAGGTACAATGAAGATCTGGCAGCAGCAGCATCACAGGCACACAGCCTCAGACAATACATAAAACATAACTTATATAAGACTGTTGCTCCTGCTCTTTCTGAGCACTTTGACCAATATTGCATTTAGCCCGTTTTACCAAGGTGCTTTACTTTTGAGTAAACTGAAGGACATGAGTTGGATCCCAGTGCAAACACAGCTTTATTCACGCATTCTCATATACAGTTAATCATAATACTTATTGGCCTGTCCCACTTAGGCGATTTTTCAGCAGACTGTCAAGTTGCTGGCAGTCGCCTGAAAAACCAGCACCTGGAACGGCGACTGTCAGAGTGGAACACACACACAAACACATCGCTTCCTTCACCAGCCCGTCATGCAGGCAGGGGACAGGGCAAGCGGGGGGAGCGCTGTCTGAGTGAAATTCACACGGTGCAAAGCCACGGTGATACAGACACACACCGCGATGAACAGGAAGGTTGGTGCTGTAACTAAATCGGCTAAAGCACAGTGTACGGTAAGTCCTTTAAAAGGAGGGGAGAAGGAGTCAACTTTTAAGAAGCCAGAGATACACGGCTGCGAAGCTCGGCGGACATTTAACATTACTGGTCGGTTATCCTTGGTTCTGAAAACTACTGCTTGCCTTTTTTTTGCCCAATGAGCCAATGAAATTCACCGGTCAGCACCAGTTCCAACCTACGAGAACCTATGACCTTCTGGCAACCCACTAGGACCTCCTGGCGACCCACCTACGGCACGAGAATTCTCGCTACTCTCCATGGCGGCTTCATTCTAGTCGCCGCGATCAATTCGCGGCGACCATAATGAGGCCGCGACTAGTTCCCAGAATGCGGGAACTCCTCGCGACCATGAAAGCGACTCCCCGGCAATTACCCGCGACCATGTGGCGACTGCATAGTCGCCTAAGTGGGACAGTACCACTTACTTGACTTTTTCAGCGACGTCATAGGTCGTTGCAGGTCGCCGAAAATTTCAACATGTTGAAAATCCAGCAGCGACCAGAAAGACGCTACGACTTTTTGGCCGACTGAGGAGACTACTCACAACCATACATGTGACACCCTGGCGACATGTCGCGGAGTGAAGCCTGTATGGACGTGAGTAGTCGCCCAAAGAGTAGTACCTTGTTCTGGTCGCCGCTGGATTTTCAACGTGTTGAAAATTTTCGGCGACCTGCAACGACCTGGCAGGTGCCGGCAGTCGCGTAAGTGGGACAGGCCCAATAGGCTCTAGTGAGTGACATGTCCGAGTCCCAATCACCATCCATTGCACTTGGTCATAGGTGTCTTCACTGGGCTCCTGAAGTCCAGGTTTTTCTGCTCTTCACAAGGGTTGGGCTCCTGCCTCGTGTGGTGCCAATGCTGTCTTCACTCCATTGGCTGGAGCTTGCTTTGGCCTGTACTGACTGTGTTACTCACTGGTTTCACGGGCAGCTGCCAAGGTTCCGTCGTGGTGAGCACAAAATGCAGTTATCGTTGCTCTTAGCTTGCTGATGGGAAGGCAGTTAGTTATACCTTAGCTGTGGCCTTCCAGAAACTTCTGTCAGCTTGACCAAATGGATGGCAAGTTTGGAGGGCCACGACTCATCACTTCAAAGGATATTGAGTTTGGGTAAGTCTTTGAAAGCAATCCTCCAAATAAGGTGGACACAAGGAACCGCAGATGCTGGTTTACCAAAAAGGTTTCAAATGTATTGGAGTAACTCGGCGGGTCAGGCAATATCTCCAGAGAACATCGATAAGCAACATTTTAGTTTGGATCCCTTCGAGTCTAAGGAAGAGTCCTAACCTGAAACGTCCACTTATCCATGTTCTGCAAAGGTGCTGCCTGACACACTGAGTTACTCCTGCCCTTTGTCTTCTCCAAATAAGGTCCAGACATGAAATCGAGACTCCACACCATTCATTCTGTGTCTCTGTTGTTGCCCTTTCCATGGACTGACACTTATGTTGAATCATTCACTGATCAATGGGTCTGCAGGAGGTCAGCAACACCAATTCTTCCACAGTATCACTAACCTGTGAGCTCAGACAATGTCTTGCCCAGCCATTTTTGAGGTGGATTGGATCTTCCATTTGTCCAATATCAGTTTGGCCAAACTCCCATGAGTCTCAGCTTCGATGTTCTGAGAGCCGCTTGACCACAGTGAAAATAAAAATACACAAAATCAAGACATGAGTGCATAAACACAATGAGAAAAACATGTCAAGAGTGTTTTATTGTCATATGTCCCAGATGATCAATGAAATTTTTACTTGCAGCGCAACAGAATATGTAAACATAGTATGATATGACAAACAAGTGAGAGAAAAGAAAAGCTCATTGTGTATATATGCACATATTCACAACATACCCACATATATATATATATATATATATATACTGTATACATACACACGTACTCAAAAAAACAAGCATAACAGTACAATAATAATAATAATAGTCTATTGTAGTTCAGAGCCTAAATGAGGTTGTAGTGTTTAATATCCTGATGGCTGTAGGGAAGAACCTGGACGTTACGGTTTTCAGGCTCCTGTGCCTTCTTCCCGATGGCAGTGGTGAAATGAGTGTGAGACCAGGATGGTGTGGGTCTCTGATGATGTTGGCTGCCTTTTTAAGGCAGCGAGTCCGATAAATCTCTTCAATGGCGGGGAGGACAGAGCAGGTGATGGACTGGGCAGCGTTCAAATCTTTTTGCAGTCATTTCTGTTCCCGGACGTTCAAGTTGCCAAACCAGACAATGATGCAACCAGTCAATATGCTCTCTACTGTGCAATAGACAATAGGTGCAGGAGTAGGCCATACGGCCCTTCGAGCCAGCACCGTCATTCAATGTGATCATGGCTGATCATCCCCAATCAGTACCCCGTTCCTGCCTTCTCCCCATATCCCCTGACTGCTATTTTTAAAAGCCCTATCTAGCTCTCTCTTAATTACTGAGCTAGGATTAGGGTTCTGCAGGCTGGTTCAAGAGCCTGATAGTTGTAGAAAATTAACTTTTCCTGAACCTGGTGAATAGGATTTAAAGCTTTTATACCTCCTGCCCGATGGTAGCAACAAGTAGAGGGCATGGTCTGTACAGGAGAGGATCCTTGATAATAAATGCCACCATATTGACTGAGACAGCACCTCCTGTAGATGATTTCGATGGTGGGTGCACTATTTTAGTGTTCAGTTCGGTTTTAGTTTATTGTCACATGTGCTGGGGTAGAGTGAAAAGCTTTTGTTGCATGCTAACCAGTCAGCGGAAAGATGACTGTCCACGATGGAACGAGTGAGTCCACTGCTCTCTGAAGCCTCGTGTGTCCCTGTGCTTTGGAGTTGTTGAAGCAAGCCCTGATGCAACCAGTCAGTACATCAGTTGAGCTTTGTTAGAATATTGACATGCTAAATATCTTTAAACTTCTAACAAAGGGGGACGCATGTATTCTTCATAATTATATCTCTCTGCCAGGCTTGGGACAGGTCACATGAGATGTTAATGCCTATGACTTTGAAGCTGCCAACTATTCACCCTGGTGCACTTTTGTTGATGAACAGCGAGGAGGAGATAATGTTACCGATCTGCACCGCTTGAAGTTAAGAATCCATTTGCAATGAGAGGTACAGCAGCATAGGTCTTGGAGCTTTGTGATGAGTTTGGAGGGGATGATTGTATTGAGTGCTGAGCTGTAATCAATGAAAAGCCCCCTGACATTTGTGTTCCAAATGATCCAGGGCAGAGTGGAGAGCTAGTAAGAGAAAGAGCATCTGCTGTTGACCTAATGTGCCGATAGGCAAATTGAAACGGATTAGTTATTTCTGAGGCAGGTGTTGATTTGCGCTGTAAACAACCACTTGAAGCACTTCACTCCAATGTGAGTGCGACTGGACGGTAGTCATTGGGGCAGGTCACCATGCTCATCTTCGGCACCAAGATGCCCTTTGAAACAGGTGGGAACCTCAGAAGCAAGAGGTTGTGTAATACTCCAGCCTGTTGATCCACGCAGGTTTTAAGCACTTGGTCAATATGTCATCTGGGCTGGACGCTATGCATGGATTTAGCTCCTTGAAGGATGTTGCTTCAGAGACTGAGATCTCAGGGTCATTGGAGGCTGTGGAAGCTCATGCAGGTTTGTAATTTTTCTCCTTTTCTAAGAGTGCATAAAAGGCATTGAGCTCACCTGGAGGTGATGCATCAGGATGTATTGGGGATTGAGCAACATACTTGAGAAGAACATCAAGAGGTCAAAAAAGAGGACATGGGACAGTAGTGATAGATACGATTAGGAGAATCCAAAGTGATCTTTTAAGAACATTAAGATAAAATGGATAATTAGAGAGAGAAGGGCGGCTCGGTGGTGCAGCGGTAGAGTTGCTGCCTTACAGCACCATAGACACGGGTTCGATCCTGACCACGGTGCTATCTGTACGGAGTTTGTACGTTCTCCCTATGACTGCGGGGTTTTTCTCCTTATCTTCGGTTTCCTCCCACTCTCCAAAGACGTACAGGTTTGTAGGTTAATTGGCTCGGTATGAATTTAAATTGTCCTTAATGTGTGTAGGGTAGTGTTAACGTGCAGGGATCGCTGGTCGGTGCGGACTTGGTGGCCGAAGGGCCTGTTTCCGTGCTGCATCTCTACTTAAACCTAGGGCTCCTCAGAAACCAAAGTGGTCATGTATGTTTTAGTCTTAGTGATACAGCGCGGAAACAGGCTCTTCAGCCCACCGAGTACGCATCCCGCGATCCCCGCACATTAATACTATCGTACAAACACTAGGGACAATTTACAGATATACCTAGCTAATTAACCTACAAAACTCGACATCTTTGGAGTGTAGAAGGAAATCGATGATCTCGGAGAAAACCATGGGAAGAACGTACAAAATCCGTACAAACGGCACCCGTAGTCAGGATCGAACCCGAGTCTCTGGCGCTGCAAGTGCTGTAAGGCAGCTACTCTACCGCTGTGCCACCATGCCGCACAAATGTGTGGAACAGCAAAATCTTGTTGTTATTTTCTAAGGGCCCTGCTACCAATATCTTAATAATGGATTCCAGAATTTTCCCACTATTGATGATGGGCTAATTTGTTTTCTGTTTCCCATTTTATCCATCCTTCCATTAAATTCTAAGTTTATATTTGCTACAAATCTGTGGGATCCAATCTAGAACATGTGCATTTTGGAAGATGGCAACCAGAGCACTTGGATAGCCAAATCTTTCAAAACTGATAATTCAGCAGGTCCTGGGGATTGATACATTTTTAATTCTATACATTTTTTGAATTTTTATTTAGAAACTAATGCTGTTTTTTTCAGCTTTGTTCATGCCAGACTTTTTTTTAACTGCTTTTTCTATAAAGTGGAGGAATTATGGAAACGTTTACTTTCTTATAGTTTAAGACGTACCTAGATATACACTAGAATTGTTGAGGCACGGAAAATAAAGGACAAATTGCTGGTAAATGGGGTTAATATGGATAGGCATGGCATTGATAGCACATAGGCTGATTGTGTGGTATTAGATTCTATAACTTGGGTTTTTTGTATTTTCCAGGAAGACGGGCATAAAATCTCGCATTTATCTTCAATTTACTTATTTTCCAAAATCATTTCTCCCATTTCAGTGGACTCACTCATTTTTGCTAATCTTATTTTCTTTATGTAACTGTATTCATGTGGTTCAATACAAATTGCTTTTTATGTATGTGCTGAAGAAGTCAGCAAGTGCAAAATGATGAAAAGCTGTTATTACTGGCATTTAATAAGAAACTCACAAAATCAGGAACATCACATGAATCTTACATCACACACTATCTTTTGCAAATCTGACATCTTCATCTGTATAATGTTTACAAGGTCAAGGAAAACCAGAAACTAAAAGCAGAAAATGCTGGAAATATTCCTCAAGTCAAGCAAAATCTGTGGTGAGAGAAATGGAGATCAGATTTCAGATTAATTACTTTTTATCAGATTTAGAGTTCAAGAAAATTTCATACAGAAAGGGGAGAGGCGAGAGAAAACACAAGGGAAGGTCTGTGTTTGTGTGGAGATCGGGTCTGATTGCATGATATGGTGGCAGTGTGGGCTGAAAGAGAACGATAAAGGTTATTGAATGACACAATGTCTGTATTGAGGAGTAAGCAGGAGAAAATGAATGAAATATGAAATTATCAGGAGATAATAAAATTAAATGCTGAAAACTGATAAGCGAGACAGGAAAAGCCGATTATCCGACATTGTTAGATTCATTCATGGCTGTGGAAGGCTGTAATGTGATATTGAAATCAATAATAAAAAGGGGAAAAAAACTGAAATATGTGAAGTTTTCATGAAGAAATGGGTAACTATTCTAGCTGTGGACTCCTATATATCGGCGAGACCAAACTCAAACTGGGTGATCGTTTTGCTGAACACCTGCACTCAGTCCACTTTGGCCTATGTGGTATCCCGGTTGCCAAACGCTTTAACTCCCCTTCCCATTCCCATACTGAACTTTCTGTCCGTGGCCTTCTCCCTGTCAGAGTGAGGCCAAATGCAAATTGGAGGAAAAGCACCTCGTATTTTGTTTGGGCAGCTTACAACGCAGTGGTATGAATATTGATTTCTGTAACATCAAGTAACGTTTTCATTCCCTCTCTCTGTCCCTCCCCCACCTAGTTGTCGTATTAGTTTCACTTTCTGCTGGGTTTCACTGTTTGTATCACTCGTCATTACCTTCCTCACAGCCAACAGTGAACCATTGTGGGCTCAACCTTTCGTTGATCATCGTTGCTGACTTTGATTTATTCTATGTGCCTTTTCATATCGCTTGTTTCCCTCTCCTCTGATTCTCAGTCTGAAGAAAGGTCTCGACCTGAAATGTCACCTATTCCTTTTCTCCAGAGATGCTGCCTGACCTGCTGAGTTACTCCAGTTTTTTGTGTCTTTCTTCAGTGTAAGCCAGCATCTGCATTTCCTTCCAACACAACTTTGCTGTTGAGCTTGGAAAGGCTCCCTCTCGTGTTTACTGTTGAAACTGCAGCCATCAGTTCTGAATGTCCTGGCTTGTTGGTACACAAAAACTCCTTGTCATGGCAGTTAAATTCTTTGATCAGCATCAGTCAATCCAAGGACCCATCTAGGTCCTTGTTAGGTTCAGTCATAACTCAACAGTTGTGGAGAGGTTGTATAAAAATGTCTTGTTGTGATTGTTTCCAGTGATCGTTTTTTCAGCTGGAGCTATGACATCAATTAGTGCTGGTAGACAAAAAGGTTCAAGTCTGAAGAAAGGTTTTGGCCCGAAACGTTGCCTATTTCCTTCGCTCCATAGATGCTGCCTCACCCGCTGAGTTTCTCCAGCATTTTTGTCTACCTTCGATTTTCCAGCATCTGCAGTTCCTTCTTAATCAATTAGTGCTGGTTGATTTCAACAGGTTTTATTTATCCAGTCACGTCATGTGTACTCCTTGACAAAATCTGCATAAATTAACCACCAATAACTGTCTCATTAATTCGGAGACAATTCAACATCAACTGCATAAGCCACTCCAGAATCATGATTATCATTACAGATATAGCAATTCCGGATTCACATTGCACATGAAATTACATGATTTACAAGAACTAATGGGTGGAATTAATAAGATTTGCAATTCGAATAGAGAATCATGGCACGTGGCGCAGAAAGAGATGCTTTGGCCCATCAAAGTGGTGCTGACTCAGTAAAGTAGACCTGTCGGCCTCGCTAATCTGCTCTTTCCCCACAATCCAACATGTTTAGGGCCCGTCCCACTTAGGCGACTTCTTTTGTGAGTGCAGGCGACTGTCATAGTCTTGTTGAATCGCCGAAAAGTGAATGTGCAGAAGACATCGTACGACTATGTAGAAGACAAGCTACGACTATCTACGAGTTAATCACTGATGCACTCGTGACAATTGGCGATCCAATAGTGGAGACTGAAGACGACCACCTTCGACTTACAGACGACTACACTCACGATCACAGAAAGCAAACTACGACAAGCTACGACAGGCTACGACTCTATAGTCACCTCAAAAAATGACGTTAGATTTTTCAAACATGTTCTTTTTAAATCAATGTATTGCTTGTTTTAGTGTTAGATTTATCGAACACTAAAACACTTGCGTTTGTGTGTTTCAATTATCTAAATATATGAGAAATGAAATATGAGATATAAGTGATGACATGAGGGACTACAATGAAAAAGAATGATATTCATACATCAATTTGAGGTTAAAAAGTCAGGGATTTCCTTTATTGGTAATGAAACATACAAAAGTCTTATAAACAAACAAATGTTGATAACAGCCTGATGGGTGGTGTTGAGGGGTGTGCCCTGCCCCTGCGCTGAAGCCTTCTCCTCGGAGCCATGTCTCACACCGTCTGATCCACTGAAAGCAAAATTGCACAATGACCGCGCACTGGAATGACAGCCCATCACGTGCTGATGTTTACATACCTTTTTTTTCACAATGAACCAATGAAAAATGCCAACAAAAGCGATTAACTAAAGGGGCTGTTCCACTGCGGCGACCTAATTTGCGAGTTTAGAAGAGTTTAGGAGAGTTTGAAAAAATGTCATGTTGAAGACCTCCTTCGACTATGTTGAAGATTAGCTTCAATTAGCTTCGGGAAAATTGGACTCCGAATAGTGGAGAGTGAAGACGACCTCCTTCGATTTCCTTCGACCTCCCTTCGACTATGTTGAAGACCATCTAGGACTGCCTTCGACTACCTTCGATTACCTTTGACTACCCTCGATTACCTACGAATAACATGCCGACCTACTACGACCTACTTCGACTTAACCTACGAGTAAAAAAAGTATCGATTTTTTCCATGGCGACCTTTTTTTACTCGCGGGCATTATTCAACATGTTGAAAAATACGCCGCGACCTAGCTGAGGCCTCGAGTACGCGGGCACTACCCTCGAGCATGAAGGAGAGTTACAAAGACCTCCTAGGACCTCATGTTGACCATGCTGCGAGTATGAGTCGAGGGCAAACTCGCCAGAACTTGCGGATTAGTTCGCCACAGTGGGACAGCCCCTTAAGACTACCTACAACTACCTAAGACGACCTACGACTACCTATGATTACCTATGGCCCCACTACGACTAGACCTACGACTACAAAAGTATTGATTTTCTCCACGGCGACCAATTTTGGGTTGCAGAAAATCTTTGAACATGTTGAAAATTTTTGGCGACCATACTGAGGCCGCGACTAGTTCCCAGAATGCAGGAGCTCTTCCGGACCATGAAGGAGACCACCTGCGACCATGTGGCGACCATGTGGCGATCTTGTGGCGAGCGCAGAGTCTCCTGCACTCGCCAAAGAGGTCGCCCATGTGGGACAGGCCCTTTAGCTTCTTTCATGTTACAAACCAATTGAAAAGATGGTTGATTTTCCTTCGCAGAGGAAGAATCAGGGACTAGTAAAGTGCAAGTTCCGTGCAAGGACGCACAAGCGTAGGAAGGAGGAATGCCCAGCGTATGGGAAGGACTGCAATTGATGCGGATGACAAAACTACTTTGCCTGCTGCTGCAAGCAGAGGAAGGAGAGCACGCAGAAATGGGGTCTGCACAAAGTCGTAGAGACATCTGACACAACGTCCATTTCCGACACAGGGTCTGTGAGTTGCATTGAGATCAATGCAGCCGGAAACAATTCCTCTTCAGGCCTATTCGTTGAGATGCAGGTTGGCACAGCAGCCACCAAGTTTCAAATTGACTCTGGTGCCAGTGGTAATGTGATTCCCAAGCATCTTGTACCCAACAAAGAGGACATTAGATGAGAGAAAATCACCTTAAAGATGTACAACGGATCCAACCTGCTGGCGGAATGTAAGGCGAAAGTCATACTCCGGAACAAGATGAACAACAAGAAGTACCGGGTTCATTTCATAGTGGTAGAGGAAGGCTGGCTCACACCGCTTCTGAGCAGCAAAGCTGCACAACAGATGGAACTCATCACAGTTCACTACGAGAACTTCAAGAGCCTGAATGCTGTTAGCGAGGCTGGCTCATTACTCAAGAGATACAAAGATGTCTTTGTCGACGATAGACCTGGGAGACTACCTGGCAAGGTCAAGTTGGTAACTAGGACAGAGGATGGTGACCCCATCACAGTGTTCTGCAAGGCCGGTACCTGTAGCCCTGAAAGGGATGCTCATGAATGGTCTCATGAAGCTGGTCGAGCAGGACATCTTGACTAAAGGCGAAGAACCAACTGAGTGGTGTAGCAGGCTGGTCGTTACGGAGAAAAAGGACAGCACAGAGTTGAGATTCTGCATAGATCCTAGAACCCTTGAACAAAGTCCTGAAAAGGGAAATCCACAGACTACCAGTCATAGTGGATGTATTCCCTGAGCTAGAAGGATTAAAGGGAGTGGAATGTGTTGCAGATTACATCATCCTATTTGGAGTAGGGGACACCAGAGAAGATGCAGGAAGAAATCACGAAGCAAGACTGCAAGATCTTCTTCAGTGATGCAGAGACAGAGGCATCAAGCTGAACCGGAAGAAATCGGTAGTGAAAACTACGTGTATCACATTTCTAGGACATATAATTACAGATTGTGGACTGAAACCGAATCCGAAGAAGATCCAAGCTATCCTAGAGATGCCCAACCCTACCAATCCAACAGAAATCCAAAGATTACAAGGCAGTGCAAACTACTTAGCAAGATTCCTGCCAATGTTGTCGGACACATTCGAGTCTTTGAGGGGATTGACCCACAAAGAAGCAGAGTGGGAATGGTCATCAGAACATGACATGGCAACACTTATGCAGAAGGGACAACCACTGTCCTATGTGAGTCGAGCATTGATGCCAACCGAGCATAGATATGTTCAGATTTAAAAGGAGGCACTAGCAATAGTGTTTGCCCTCGAGCGCTTTCATCAGTACACCTACGACAGAGAGTGATCGTTGAGGGTGACCACAAGCCATTAAAAGTTATAGTAAAAAAGCCTCTGCATACAGCACCAAGACGTCTCCAGGGCAAGATGATGAGGATGCTACACTACGACATCGAGATCAAGTGGGTAAAGGGAAAAGACATGCATTCAGCAGATATGCTCTCCCGAGCATACCTCCCTGACACCACAGGATCAACCAGATTCACTGATGTCAACATAGTTGAGTCCTTGAGCATGGGAGACGACAAGGTCAAATGCATCCAAGCCCGCACCAGGGAAGACGAAACACTACAAACAGTTAAGAGAGTAATCCAAAATGGATGGCCAGATCACAAGGCAGTAGTTCCAGAGGCAGCACAATCGTACTTCAACGTCAGAGACGAGTTGAGTGTGCAAGATGGCTTAGTATTCAGAGGAGAGAGTGTTTGAGTTGACTGTTTTCCTTGCAAATCCTTCATCTTTTTCCTCGCTTCTGTGAGTATCTCAGCACCACATGGTTTGAGGAGGTTAGATGTAGTTGGAAGTGTCGTCCTTGTTCTCCTTCCATGTAGTCAATGTTCAGTTAATGTTGGGCCAGTTTAGAAGATCACAGATAGATAAATCTCTGGTCTCAGTCCTTGAACATCCTGCTTATGAAAATCGCAGGTACCAATTCCCCTATCTGAAACAGATATAGGGGGCATCGTCCAGTGGGGTATGTCTGCCCTGCCTGCAGCTGTGCGTCCTTTCATTTATTTTTTTTATTTTTAGTATGTTAAAAAGTGTTGTTTGGAAGTCTATTATTTTTATTGTGGGGGGTGGGGGGGAAGGGGGAAACTGTATTTCTCAGTCCCTACCTGGTCGGAGAGGCGGCTTTCCTCCGAGCAGCATCTCGACCCGTCCTCGCGGCCTACCATCGGGGTCTGGAGTGGCGTTTCCTGATGGGACCGGCCAGAACCTCGGCTTCGGCAGCGGCGCAGCGCTGGAGCGCTATCGTGGAGTGGGGGATGCCTTGCCCGGGTCGCCGCGCTGGAGCTCCAGAATGCTGAGTCCGCCGATTGAAGATCGCGGAGCTGCGGGTTTGTGGAGCGGCCAGTCGCGGGCGGCGGCGCTGACTTTAACATTGGGAGCCTGGGATCTTTAGCTGAGATCGCCAGTGGTGGAGCTCCGTCCAGCGCGGCCTGTCAGCTTCGGAAGCCGCGGTCTACTGTAAGGATGCGGTCGTTCCAGGCATCCCAAGCCGCTGACAGGGTTCTACTGACGCCGGAGCACCATCACCCGGCGAGAAGGGCCTAAAACATCGGGCCCCGTAGCGGTGACTGCAGAGGCCTCAATAGGCCCGACTATGATAATAATAATAATAATAATAATATATTTTATTGTCATTGCACGTCAGTGCAACGAGATTTAGTATGCAGCTCCAACCGATGAAAAAGAAAAGTAAAATAAATAAATAAGCTGTGTGTCGTGACCATCCGAGGGAGACAGTCCAGGGGGGGTGGGGGGCACTCAGCAGGGCCGTCTCAGAGCCGCTATAGCTCTTGGAATAAAGCTGGGTGGACAAGGGGATGGGGACTGGACTTTGTGCCTTCCCTCACAGTGGGAACCATTGTGGAGGGATGTTTTTATGCTTTATGTTAAATTCTCCTTAATGTTGTGTTTTATTCTTAGTAGTGTGCTGCAATGGCAACTTGAATTTCACTACACCAATTGGTGTATGTGACAATAAATGAACCTTTGAACCTTTGATATATTAAACTATTTAGTCAAATATCCTCTGGATTTTCATTGCTCAAAGATAACAAAGGAACACAGCTTCTCCAGCTAAACCTACAACTTATCTCTTGTACAAGAGCTATTGAATGGGAATTGTTTCCTTGTTCAATATCATTTCATACTTGTATCTTTGGTTAGCACATTTCTAGCTCTCATCAAAAGCTCGTCAGGTGGTGTAATTGAATTACTGAGACAACTGATTAGATTTAAATTATTGTAATTCCTTTTTATGCAATTTGGATGTTCATTGTTTGTGTCCCTTCCAGAAAGAGAACTTTTTCACGAGGCTACATTGGAAACTAGAGCAAGATAATCAATGTATTAAACTCCATGTATTAAAAAATATATATAATCACCAGGAAAATACTAATAGATTCGAACTAAAATTGTGATTGATTTGAAATTTGACGAAACGATTTGTTATTTTTATCGGATAATCTTAAATTATAGAACAAATTGTTTGAGACGTGGTGGGTTTTATTCTCCGAATATAATAACATAATCGCCACCAGGTTTGGGACTCTGTGACAGAGAAGGGGGTTGTCAGCCGGATACTCTGCCCGAGTTACCTGGAGCCAGTCGGACCATGAATCTGTAGCACCAATCCCGCCCTCTTTCGGGCAGTCGCGGGGGGGCAGCGCTGGTTGGGGTTCATTTCAATGCGGACGTCGCCGCTCACGCGCGCCACCTGGCGACAGAGGAGGGAGAGAGAGAGGCAGGGGCGGGGCATGACGTCACGACACGTCGCTGTGGGTCGTGACCCACACGTCGCCGGCGCGGGAGCAGCGTGCTGACGTCAGACGGAGCGCGACGGGCGACGAGGCCGACACGCGGAGCGGGTGAGTGGTGGCACGGGCATTGGGGGGGCACAGACACACACACACGGGGGGGGGAGACACACACACACGGGGGGGGGAGACACACACACACGGGGGGGAGACACACACACACGCGGGGGGAGGCACACGGGGGGGGAGAGACACACGGGGACACGGACACACACGGACACACGCACACGGGGGGGGGAGACACACACGGGGACACGGACACACACACGCGGGGGGGAGACACACACGGGGACACGGACACACACACGCGGGGGGGAGACACACACGGGGACACGGACACACACACGCGGGGGGGACACACACGCACACGCGGGGGGGACACACACGCAGGGGGGAGACGCACACGTGGGGGGTGACACACACACGGGGGAGAGACGCACACGGGACACGGGCAAACACGCACAGACACGGGGTGGGGGGAGGAAGCAATACAAGTGGTAGAAGGGATGGTGTCCAGGGGGGGAGGGGAGCAGTGGCGAGTTCGTGAGGGGCTGGGTGGGAGGTAGAGGCGACAAGGGGGGGGGGGGGGGGATGGGACCAGTTGGGGGAAGGTAGAGGGATCTAGAGAGAAGGGAGAGTACGGGGATCCAGGCGGCGGGGGGTGTAAGGGACTGGAGGGAGGAAGGTGGTGGTAGGGGCCGAAGGGAGTGACCTGGAGGATGGGAGATTGGAGGGGGGGAGGTGACAGGGACTGGAGGAACAGAAGGGGGTAGAGGGGACCCAAGATGATGGTGGTAGGGGTTGTAGAGAACCTCTGACACTCCTGCACTCAACCTCTGACAATCCAGAGAAAACAATACAAGTTTTGTCAACATTTTCTTATAACTAATACGCTCTAATCCTGGCAGCATTGTGGTGAACCGCTTCTGCACTCTCTCCATAGCCTCCGCATCCTTCCTGTGATGGGGTGACCAGAAATGCACAAAATACTCCAAATGCGAACTAACCAAAGTTTTATAAAACTGCAATATGACTTTCTGACTTATATTCACTGCCCTAACCGATAAAGGAAAACCTACCATATGCTGCCTTTAGCTCTCTACTTGTGTTGCCATTTTCAGCGAGTTGTGAACTTGGTCCGTAAGATCCTTCTGCACATCGATGATGCTAGGGTCTTTTCAGCGTGAAAATGGGGCATTCGGCAAAACTGGCCCATGCCGAGCAAGATGCCAATCTAAACTAATCCATTTGCCTGTGTTTGTCCAGATTTGAGTATAGGGGGGTTGCAAGGAAGGTCACTGGGTCATAGGGCTCGACGCACGGAGCCGCTAAATCCAACTGGAACGCATACTTTCCTACCTGTTAAAAACTGCAAAAATGTTGAATTTTTGCGCTGAAAAAAATTGTGGGAGTCGGGGTAAGTGTGAGAGACATGTACCCAACTTCAGAATTCCAAATGTGAAGCGAAATGAAGGTATAGAGAAGCAAGAACTGAAGGGACTACAGCAGCTAAAGTGCTTGGTAAACATTGAAAATATTGGGAATTGTCGCGTTTGCTCACTGCATTTCATCAAGTAAGGCATTATTTGTGTTTTTTCTTGATTCCTTTGGTATCTAAAAATTCTCAGAAGTGATAAATCTGGCTGTAAATTTTTCTTTAGATGCGTTTTCATTTTGTATGTAAAAACCCACGAGAACCATAGGCGATTTAAAAAAATTACAGCCAGATTTATCACTTCTGAAACTTTTTAGATGCCAAAGGAATCAAGAAAAAACACAAATGATGCCTTACTTGATGAAATGCAGTGAGCAAACGCGACAATTCCCAATACTTGGCCAATGTTCGCCAAGCACTCTGGCTGTTGTTGTCCTCTTCAGCTCTCGTTTCAATCTACCGCCATTTCTCCTCACTTTTGGAATTCTGAAGCAGGTTAAATGTCTATCACGCTTATCCCGATTTCCATAATTATTTACAGCGCAAATATTGACAATTTCAGCGGGTTTTAACGGGCCGCTACACTGGAAACAATGGTCAGTGCCTACCTGCAGTACATCGCGTGTAATCCATTTGGAGTAGCGTAGCAACAGTACGGGTCATGGGTCGTGACCCGACTGCCGTGAAACCTCCCTATCGGAGCAGGGAGGTTCTACTGCAGTTGTACAGGGTCTTGGTGAGACCACACCTGGAGTATAGCGTACAGTTTTGGTCTCCAAATCTGAGGCAAGACATTCTTGCCATAGAGGGAGTACAGAGAAGGTTCACCAGACTGATTCCTGGGATGTCAGGACTTTCATATGAAGAAAGACTGGATAGACTTGGCTTGTACTCGCTAGAATTTAGAAGATTGAGGGGGGATCTTATAGAAACTTACAAAATTCTTAAGGGGTTGGACAGGCTAGATGCAGGAAGATTGTTCCCGGTGTTGGGGAAGTCCAGAACAAGGGGTCACAGTTTAAGGATAAGGGGGAAATCTTTTAGGACCGAGATGAGAAAAACCTTTTTCACACAGAGTGGTGAATCTCTGGAATTCTCTGCCACAGAAGGTAGTTGAAGCCAGTTCATTGGCTATATTTAAGAGGGAGTTAGATGCAGCCCTTGTGGCTAAAGGGATCAGGGGGTATGGAGAGAAGGCAGGTACAGGATACGGAGTTGGATGATCAGCCATGATCATATTGAATGGCGGTGCAGGCTCGAAGGGCACTACTCATGCACCTATTTTCTATGTTTCTATCCTTCTGAACCTTTTCTATTCATGCTCCTGTCCAAATATCTTTTAAATGTCATGGAGCTCTACAGCATAGAACAGCAAAGATGGATTATCTTGCCCATACTGATCAAAGTAGCATACTGGGCTAGTCCCATTTGCCAGTATTTCACCTATAACCCTCTAAACTCTTATACACAATCTAAATGACATTAAAAAAATGTGATTGTATCTGCTTCCATAACTTTACCTGACAACACATTCCAGATGCAACTGACACTCTGAGTGGAAAACATTGCCCCTGAGGTCCCTCTTAAATCTCCCTATTCATCTTAAGCCTCTGCCCCCTAGTTTTAGAATGATCTACCCTGTGTAAAAAGACTGAATGGTCACTTTACTGATACCCTCGTGATCTTGTACATCCCCATTAGGTCACCCCTCGGCTTCTACACTCCAAAGAAAAAAGTTCCAGCCTATCCAACCCTTCCCAGTAACTCAAGCCCACAAGCTCAGGTAATATCCTGGTGAGCAAAACACAAAGTGCTGGAGTTGCTCTACAGCTCTACACGTATCTGTGGAGGGAATGGATTGGCAAAGTTATGGGCTGGGACCCGTGACTAGACCTGCTGGATTACTCCAGTACTTTGTGTTTTGCTTGAGATTCCAGCATCTGCAATTCCTTGTGTGCAACATCCTGGTTAATCTCTTCTGCACCCATTCCAACTTAATGATATCCTTTCTGTACCTGAGTGACCAGAACCTCACATAGTACTCCCACATGTGGCCACACTAACTACTTGTATCACTGCATAATGGTGTGCCAACTTTTACGCCCAAAGTTTCTTCCCAATGAAAGCAAACATGCCATTTTAAAAATAAATAAATAAATAAATGGTATCAGGACCTGGCATTGGGAGATAAAACAACAAAAACAGACTTGGTTGGTAGTCTTTCTGCGGAGTTTAATGTTATAATAGAGCGATTGTCCTTACTTTCTTTTTCTTTCTTTTCTAGGGTCTACTTTCTTACTTTACTTCCTTCTCTAACTTCTTTTCTAAGGGGCTTTCTTTTCCCAACACTCTCCTGCACTTCACAACTCTTGTGCACCTTCTTTACTTTCCTTACTTCTATCTTTTTCTTAAAGCTTTAAAAAAAAAAAAAAATGAAGCGGTACAAAAAATGTATTAAGATATATGTGTTGTGTGTTATTGTAATTTACCGTACTTCTAATAAAAAATAAAAAAATAAAAATAAAAAAAAAATTTAAAAAAAAAGAAAGCAAACATGCCAAATGCTGCCTTCGCCACACCTGACTTGCCACTTTCAGAGAACAATGAACCTGTACTCTCAAATCGCTCTGTCTGCAACACTCTCACGGGCATTTGCTGTGTGTCCTGACCCGGTTTGACATACTGAAGTGCAGCATCTCACACTTGCCAGAGTTAAATTCCATTTGCCATTCCTTGGCCCACCTTCTGAACTGATTTGGATTCTGTTGTAAACTGAGATTCACTGTCCATTATACCACCAATTTTGGTGTTGTGAAAATTTACTATCAACGCCCACTGGGGTGCCCTGGTCTCATCAATCCTCATAGTGACCTCTTCAAAATATTCTTGCAAATTTGTGAGACATGATTTGCCACATGCTCGGATTCTACTCGATCTGCCAATTCTCAGCCCATATCTATAACTGATGTATCTTTGGTAGCCTTCTGTTAAGGCCATTTGGGTAATGGAAATTTGCTTTTGCAGAATTCACAAATCATTCCAAAATTTGAGATACAGAATAAAATTAGTTCTTATGAAATTTATGTGGGGGGGACATTCTTGATCACTGCATCAGTGAAAGAGGACCAGGTTAGGTTGCTGGGGTTAGAGATGCCTATGAACTTGAAGCTGTCAACCATCTCTGCAGTAGCTTTGTTGATGAGGACAGAGTATAACAACCAACTCTTCTTGCTGACGTTAAGGACTATATTGTTCTGATATCATAACACAAAGTTCTCAATCTTGTTGATCCGGCTGACAACAGTGGTATGATCAGTGAACTTCAAAATAGAGTTGTTGTACTTGGCCACGTGGTCATGGGTGTACAGAGAGTAGAGCAAGGGACTGAGCATATGCATCCCTGAGAAGCCCGAGTGTTGATGGTCCAAATGGAGAAAGGTTACAGCCAATTCTACGCGACTTGTATCTTTCTTATTTCAAGTCCCCATGCATTCAGATAAGGAACCTTTATTTTGTCTTTCTGTTGTTTTTCTTCCATTGTGACTATTTCTCTAACCCATCCTGGCAGTTACCCATTTCAACACCTTGAACTAAAAACAGAAAATGCTGAAAATTCTCAACAGGTCAGGGAGCATCTGTGGAAATAGCATCAATGTTAATCTTCATTGGAAAGATCAATGGTTCAATGGTGCTATATTTGTGACATATGTAACTGCACAGTTAAATTCTTTTTGCATATTATACAGGCAGGCGCCGCCATGTTTTGCCGTCATTTCCAAAGTCCCGTCGGCCTGAGTGCTCTCAATGGCAGGAGCAGACAAACGATCCAATACAGGATCTTCACCAAAAGCATTATCTCTTTCGACATGTCTGTTCTGCCGTAGTTTTATGCCATAGAGTGATACAGTGTGGAAATAGGCCCTTCTACCCAACTTGCTCACACCAGCAAACATGTCCCAGCCACACGTCCCACCTGCCCGCATTTGGTCCGTATCCCTCCAAACCTGTCCTATCCATGTACCTGTCTAACAATTTCTTAAATGTTGGGTTAGTCCCAGCCTCAACTCTGGCAGTTTGTTCCATACATCCACCACCCTTTGTGTGAAAAGGTTACCCCTCAGATTCCTATTAAATCTTTTCCCTTTCACCTTAAACCTATGTCCTCTGGTTCTTGATTCACCTACTCTGGGCAAGAGACTGTGCATCTACCCGATCTATTCCTCTCATTATCTTGTACACCTCTATAAGTTCACCCCTCATCCTCCTGTGCTCCAAGGAATAAAGCCCCAGCCTACTTAACATCTGCTTATAACTCAGACCCTCTAGCCCTGGCAACATCTTCGTAAATCGTCTCTGCTCCCTTTCCAGCTTGACAACATCTTTCCTATAAAACGGTGCCCAGAACTGAACACAATACTCTCAATGCGGCCTCACCAACGTCATATACAACTGCAACGTGACCTACTCAATACTCTGGCTGATGAAGGCCAATGTGCCAAAAGCCTTTTTGAACGCCCGATCTACCTGCAACCACCTTCAAGGAACTATGCAACTGTACTCCGAGATCCTTCTGCTCTACAACACTATCCAGAGCCCTACCGACCTCTCTGTCCTGGGTCTCCTCCATTGCCAGAGTGAGCAACACCGGAAATTGGAGGAACAGCAACTCATATTCCGCTTGGGGAGTCTGCATCTTGCGGGCATGAACATTGAATTCTCCCAATTTTGTTAGCCCTTTCTGTCTCCTCCCCTTCCTCAGCCCTCGGGCTGTCTCCTCCCATCCCCCAGCCCTCGGGCTCCTCCTCCACCTTTTTCCTTCCTTCTCCCCGCCACCCCCTATCAGTCTGAAGAAGGGTTTTGGCCCGAAACGTTACCTATTTCCTTCGCTCCATAGATGCTGCTGCACCCGCTGAGTTTCTCCAGCATTTTTGTGTACCTACCATTCACTATGCAGGTTAGACTTCCCAAAATGCAACCCCTCACATTTCACTGTATTAAATTCCAACACCTGGCTAATCGATGAAGATCCTGCTGCAATTTTTCACAACCATCTTCACTATCTGCAAAACCACCCACTTTTGTATCATCTGCAAACTTGCTAATCTTGCCGTGTATGTTTTCATCCAAATCTTTGATTTAGATGACAAACAGTAATGGCCCCAGCACCAAACCCTGAGGCACATCACTAGTCACAGGCCTCCAGTCCGAGAAGCAACCTTCCATCATCACCCTCTGCTTCCTTTCATGAAGCCAATTTTCTATCCATTCAGCTAACTCTCCTTGTGATCTAACCTTCCAGAGCAGCCTACCATGTGGAACCTTTGTCGAATGCTTTGCTGAAGTCTTATTTTAGATTTGCAGCATCTGCCCTTTTTTATTTTCTCTACCTTTCTTTGTACATAAAGTCAGTGTTACCAGCTTTGTTATAGTTTTAGAGCAGTTTTACAATCCAGCAGCACAGAAGCTCTAAGTAGTTTCCAATGTAGACTATATCTGGGGAATGTGTACAAACGTTGCTTTTACTCTACGGTTAGAGTTCCATGTTCATTTAATTTTGTTTGGTTTTGTTGCTAAAGCTGTTGTTGCTTCATTTAGTCCCAGGGAAGATTTCAAAATTAATTTTGGTTATTTTCAATTTTACAAGTATAATTGTGCCATTTTTGTGCATTTTTGCATTGATTGTATACTTTAAAAAATGTATTGTTATTTTATAATATTGCAAAGCTTTATGCTGAAGTATTGATTCAGTGCTGTTTTCCCCTTTGTTCTTTCAGGTTTCTGTTAGCTCAGTGACAGTATGGTGCTTAAAGGTAAAACGTTTTCTGGAAAAAGTGGAGGTGCCCCATCTAGGAAGGGCAAAGTTAAAAAGTTTGATGGATCTAAAAATGTTTCAGCAGGTAAGACCTTGATGTCACTAAAAACAAATAGGTGAATCAATCTATCCAGTTTTAATCCAGAAATCAAACGTATATGCTCCCACATTCTTATTATACGATAGAGCTAATCTTCAAAATAAGATCTCTACACAGAAAAATGCCCGCTGCTTTCATGAACATAAAGTATCAAAAAAATGAAGTGTCCTGAAAAAGCCTCAATGGTTGCAGCAGTGGCACTAGAGGTCAGGAATACAAACACGCAACGTCTTTTATGTTAAAGGCATATTCCCATTCTTCAACTACTATTGCCATTGTCTAGTTCTTCAATTACTCACCAGTTTCCTGCTCAAAATATACCTAATTCCTAATTCATCACATCGTTCTCCGACATTTCCATGATCCCACCACTAGTCACATCTTTCCATTCTGCTTTCTGTAGAGACCACTCCATCTGCAACTCCTTGGTTCACTCCATCCCACACAAACCAGCCCCTCCCCAAGTCCTTTTTACTCCCAACAGTGGGAGATGTTACACCTGTCATCATACCTACTCCTTCACATCCATCCAGGGACCTCAGCTGTCCTTCCATTTGAGACAGAGGTTCACTTGCACCTCAGATAGATACAAAATTCTGGAGTAACTCAGCGGGTCAGGCAGCATCTCTGAAGAAAATCGATGGGTGCTGTCTGAAGAAGGGTCCCAATCTGAAACGTCACCTATCCATTTTGCTGCCTGACCACCTGAGTTACTCCAGCATTTTGTCTACCTGTGGTATAAACCAGCATCTGCAGTTCCTTTTTATTTCACGTGCACCACATCTAACTCATCTACTGCATCCAGTGTTCCCAATGTAGCCTCCTGTACATTGGTGAAACTCTGTGACTGTTTCATGAAAGATGTGCTTGATACATCAAGCATACTGCATTTCCTGGTTGCTCTCTAAGGCCCAGCATTGAAGTCAGTATGGGAATGGGGAGAGAAGTTAAACTTTTAATTCTGGGTGTCCTCCATTGCCAGAATGAGGCCACACGCAAACTGGTTGAACAGCGTCCTTATATTCCGCTTGGGTAACATACAACCCAAAAGAAAACATTGCATTCTCCAATTTTAGGTAACCCGCAACACCCTTCTTTGGGCCATGTCAGCGCTTGTGCTTCTCATGAGCCCCTTTCCTTGCTTCATCCTATCCAATGAGTATTATCAGTTTTTTTTTAATGCACCTTCACTTTGCTATAATCTTGTATAGATGACATGTTGTAATAACTGGCCACAATAATTCATAGATTGAGATAAATCAGTCGTTAATGCTTTATTTCAAAAAATGTAATGTTGAAATTTGTAATTAGATTTTTTTACAGCAATTACAGGCATCTGTGTTAACATCCTGTTATTTTGATTGGGTTTTGTCACAGATGAACCTGGGAAACACAATTCAAAGCCCAAATTTCAAAAGTTGGCGAACAAGGCAAAGTTTCATGGCAAGAATTTGGCAAACCCGAGTGGAAAGATGGAAACATTTAAGGGAGAAAAGCAAGCTGCAAGAAAAAGGAAACAATTCGGTGGAAATGAAGATGGTACGTAGCTTTTAGTTTAAGAAAAATGTACGCTTCATTTTTTCACATTTTAAGCAGTGTGCAAAAGTAATCATGGAAATTATTGCTTGGATTTCTGATAAATTTAAGCCATTTGTCTAATCTACATGTAATATGATCGTAGCTACAATTTATCATTAGGTAAGTCAAATTTTCTTCATCATTTTAGGCAATGTTTTAATATTCTATATCAATCCGTGCGGTGGCCATGTTTCTAGAAAACAGGCTATACAAGCTACAGGTTAAAAAAAGAAATTTGTGTTGATTTATTTACTTTTCTTTCATACAAATTCCATGAGAGTGAATATTATTGTATCTCAAATTTCGTGATAGTGATTTGTTAATTCTATAGGGGCGTATTTCTGTAACCCAAATGGCTATAATGGTTCATCTGCGATAAAATGTGTGAACAGATTCAGATTCATGAAATCTAATCATTTTGTCACAGTAAATTGCAATGTTTAATGCTGATTTGACATAAAGTAATCAGATTTTTGCCATTTTGAATTTTTCAATATTTTGATGCATTTGGATTGATAGTTTTGCTTCAATAGACAATAGGTGCAAGAGTAAGCCATTTGGCCCTTCGAGCCAGCACCGCCATTCACTGTGATCATGGCTGATCATCCACATTCAGTACAGCGTTCCTGCCTTCTCACCATATCCCCTGACTCCGCTATCTTTAATAATGGATGGGATTTATATAGCGCCTTTCTAGAATACTCAAGGCGCTTTACATCGCATTATTCATACACTCCTCAGTCACACTTGGTGGTGGTGAGCTACTTCTGTAGCCACAGCTGCCCTGGGGCAGACTGACGGAAGCGTGGCTGCTAATCTGCGCCTACGGCCCCTCCGACCACCACCAATCACTCACACACATTCTAACTCGCTCCTGAAAGCATCCAGAGAATTAGCCTCCACTGCCTTTTGAGGCAAAGAAGTCCACAGATTCACAACTTTCTGGGTGAAAAAGTTTTTCCTCATCTCTGTTCCAAATGGTCTACCCCTTATTCTTAAACTGTAACCTCTGGATCTGGATCAACATCGGGATCATGTTTCCTGCCTCTAGCGTGTCCAATCCCTTAATAATCTTATATGTTTCAATAAGATCATCCCTCATTCTTCTTAATTCCATACAAGCCCAGCCGCTCCATTCTATCAACATATGACAGTCCCGCCATCCCGGGAATTAACCTTGTGAACCTACGCTGCACTCCAGCTATAGCAAGAATGTCCTTCCTCAAATTTGGAGACCAAAACTGCACACAATACTCCAGTTGTGGTCTCACTAGGGCCCTGTACAACTGCAGAAGGACCTCTTTGCTCTTGTACTCAACTCCTCTTGAAGACCAACATGCCATTAGCTTTCTTCACTGCCTGCTGTACCTGCATGATTACTTTCATTGAGTGATGAAGAAGGACCTCCAGATCTCTTTGTACTTCCCCTTTTCCCAACCTGACACCATTCAGTTAATAATCTGCCTAACTGTTTTTGCCACCAAAGTGGATAACCTCACATTTATCCACATTAAACTGCATCTGCTATGCATCCGCCCACTCGCCCAACCTTTCCAAGTCACTCTGCATCCTCATAGCATCCTCCTCGCAGTTCACACTGCCACCCAGCTTGGTGTCATCTACAAATTTGCTAATGTTACTTTTAATCCCTTCATCTAAATCATTGATGTATATTGTAAATAGCTGCAGTCCCAGCATCGAGCCTTGCGGTACCCCAATAGTCACTGCCTGCCATTCTGAAAGAGACCCGATAATCCCTACTCTTTGTTTCCTGTCTGCCAGCCAATTTTCTATCCATGTCAGTATCCTACCCCCAATACTATGTGCTCTAATTGTGCCCACTAATCTCATATGTGGGACCTTATCCACTGGCTCTCCCTTGTCCATTTTCCTAGTTACACCCTCAAAAAATTCTGAGCCTTGCTCCTGCATTGTTTTTTTTGAGTGGAGGGAAATGAAAACTGGAAGGAAAATTTAATAGAAAATAGTTCCAGGTCACTCCTGGTAAAAAAATATTTTGGATTTGGTTCTTACTATGTGTTTAAGCTGGCTTATTTATTCATTTAATATTAGCATTAATCCTTTTTCTTAAAACACTTTTATTTTTTCCTCTTAAAATTGCTGTCTTTATCAATCAATCAATTAATCAGTTTTATTCGTCACTTGCACATAAAGTGCAAGTGAAATGAATTTGTCAGCAGCAGTACAATGAAAAAGAACACACAAAAACGCAACAAAAAAATTTAACACAAACATCCACCACAGCATTCATCACTGTGGTGGAAGGCACAAAATTTGGCCAGTCCTCCTCCATTTTCCCCCGTAGTCGGGACCTCAACCCTCCGCAGTCGCCGCTGCGGGTGTCCAGATGAGTAGACAAGGCAAAAGTCCAGGTAAGTCCGGAATCGGTGCCTCCCCACCGGAGACTTCAGGTTGGTGTATGCCGCAGGCCGGCGGTCGGAGATTTAAAGTTCCCGCCGTGCCGCAGCCAGAAGCACCGCAGACCGCAGGGCCGGAGGTCTAAGCTCCCCTCCAGGGGTCCCCGGCGAGGGACCCCGCTCCTGATGGTAAGTCCCCGCCCGCGGGCCGGCAGTCGGAGCTCTTCTCCCGGGTCCCCAACAAGGGATCCCAGGCCCAGGACGTCGCGCCGGCTGGAGCTCTGCAGACCCCGGCTTCAGGCTGCCGCGGGCCAGCGAACGGAGCGCTCCACGACTAGAGTCCACGCTGCGCCCGCAGCTGAAGCCCCGGGCTCGTCTCCAGGAAAGGCCGCACCAATCCTCGATGTTAGGCCACGGGGGAGGCGACATGGAAAACGTCGCCTCTCCGTGGAGGAGGCGACCAAAACGCTTTCCCCCTTACCCCCCCACACAAGACACACAAAGAAACATCATTGGAATTAAAGACTTTGGACATCGTCATTAGTTGTTTCGGCAATCCCATTCCCCCACTTATTTTCTCGTAACATATTCCTATCATATTCCCATAAACCCCACTCTGATTTTGTTCCTACTCACCTATACTGCTGAGCCACAGGATCACCCAGTAGATTATAGATTGAGCGTGTTAATGACATGCACCGACATGCACCGTCCGTCGATTTTTAAGTTCATGTGATAATCAGTGCGTGGTATTTTAATATATTGAAGCTGTTATTTCTGACGGACATCATATGAAACTAACATGATTTTGTCATCTCAGGCACCATGAGTAAGAAACCTAAGTGGGATGATTTCAAAAAAGAAAAGAAAGAACTAAAACTGAACAGACAACAGGACAAGAAAAGTAATTTTGATGTAGTAATACGATCAAAGCAGATCTGGGAAAGTGTAAGAAGGTATTTTCAACAAAGTTCAAATCAAATTTATTTCTTAAACCTGCAATAGTTGAATGTGCACTTACAAAAGCAATGTAGCCTTACAGAAAGCAGTCTTAATGGCAGGTTGAATACTACATTCCTCATTTCACTTTAATTCAAATAGGTTTTATACCGTAGATCCATTTTTCGTCACTTTTTGAGATATCATTCCTGAATATCTGAATCAATTCAAGTCCACCTATGATTTTATCCTCAATGTATAAGCACATGAAGGAAAAAAGGTACGGGCGGCACGATGGTGCAGCGATAGGGCTACTGTCTTACAGCGCTAGAGACCCAGGTTCAATCCTGACTACGGATGCTTGTCTACGGAGTTTGTACGTTCTCTCTGAACTATGTAGGTTTTCTCTGAGATCTTCGGTTTCCTCCCACAATCCAAAGACGTACAAGTTTGTAGGTTAATTGGCTTGGTGTAAATGTAAATTGTCCCTAGAGTGTGTAGGATTGTGTTAGTGTGCGGGGATCGCTGGTTGGTGCGGACTCAGAGGGCTGAAGGGCCTGTTTACACGCTGTATCTCTAATCTGAACTAAAACAAAACCAAATATCAGCTCTGTGGATTCAGCTCCAACTCCCTCCGTAGATTATAATTTTTTCCATGGTTGCTGCTTTTATTGAGGATCATTATTGGTATATTTGCTGGATCAACATGCAATTTAAATGCAATAGGACAAATAAAAATCTGTCAAATATAATAATCATTTTAAATTAGCAATATCATCTGGTTTTGATGAAGATTCATCGCCTAAATTTATCACTGCGCCTCACTTCTCAGCTACTATCTAACTGAGTATTTCAAATGTTTTCTGTTGTATAATTTTAAGTGACATTTAAATTGATTTCTAACACTTTAAAAAAAAAATTCTATTCTTTCAGAAAAGACTGCAGTAAAGAAAAGAAAGCAGAACTTATGAAAGAATTACAGAAGCTTGTCCATGGAAATATTAAAAATGTATGCTTTGTTTACTTTTAACCTTTCATTTCTTGACAATTAGTTAAGATCATATCTGTAGTGTTGAACACATCTCAGATCTCTTGTACCATATGTAGTATCAAAATATAATTATCTTTACAATTTTTAAACTGCAGTTTGACGTATATCATTACAGTAGTTTTTCCACCAATTATAGGCCAAATACATGGTGTACCCTAAAAATAACATTCCCTACATTTCATCACCGATTAATACAATGGGGCAAAATTTCCACAAAGTCCACGACAAATGGATATCTTCTTAATAAGACAGGTCTTAAGTGGAGGCTATGGGGTAGTGCCCCATGCAGCAGGAGCTGCAGGATTTGGACTTCTCGTGAAGTCTAACAGGGCATTGTGAATCACCTCAGATTTCAGATCACTCTAAGTGGAACAATGCTTGCTGAGGTCCTGCCAGGTTAATTTGGTGCAGGTATAGCAGGGAGTAGATTGCTGTCACAGGAAACCCATTGGCCAATGTGATTCCCAAAAGTACTTTACAAATTGCATTATGTTGGGAGAAAATGCAATTGAAAGTGCAGCATTGGTTCCCTTTTTGAATCTTACTGGGAAATGTATGTTGACATCTTATTCATTCATAATAATCCACCTTCAATAAATAAGAAATTCTGCTATAATTATGTGGCTGGAGATTTTTTTTTTAACATAAATGACTCCTATTACCTTTTCCAGATTGCATTTTCACACGATTCTGCCAGAGTAATCCAGTGTTACCTTCAGTTTGGTAATGAAGAACAAAGGCAAGAAGTCTTTGTGGAATTAAAAGGTACTTTAAAGCTTTGTGTGTCCTTCAATAACCTACTCTTTGACAATAGTTTAAGAAGAAACTGCAGATGCTGGGAAATCGAAGGTAGACAAAAATGCTGGAGAAACTCAGCGGGTGAGGGCAGCATCTATGGAGCGAAGGAAATAGGCAACGTTTCGAGTCGAGACCCTTCAGACTGATGTGAGGGTGGGGGGGGTGGGGGGGGGAGACGAAAGGAAGAGGTGGAGACAGTGGAGGTGCAGAGGTTCACCTGCACCTCCCCTAACCTCATCTATTGCATCCGCTGCTCTAGGTGTCAGCTACTCCACATCGGTGAGACCAAGCATAGGCTTGCCGATCGCTACGTCCAACACCTCCGCTCGGTTCGCATTAACCTACCTGATCTCCCGGTGGCTCGGCACTTCAACTCCCCCTCCCATTCCAAATCCGACCTTTCTGTCCTGGGCCTCCTCCATGGCCAGAGTGAGGACCACCGCAAATTGGAGGAGCAGCACCTCATATTTCGCTTGGGCAGTTTACACTGCAGCGGTATGAACATTGACTTCTCCAATTTCAGGTAGTCCCTGCTTTCTCCTCCCCTTCTCAGCTCTCCCTCAGCCCACTGTCTCCACCTCTTCCTTTCTTCTTCCCGCCCCCACCCTCACATCAGTCTGAAGAAGGGTCTCGACCCGAAACGTTGCCTATTTCCTTCGCTCTATAGATGCTGCCTCACCCGCTGAGTTTCTCCAGCATTTTTGTCTACCATTGACAATTTGCCAGGACCACTTGGTTCCAGACATGCAGTCTGGGTCCATATATTGATCAGAGAACTGAATTGCAGTGGTGATGTGTAAATGTGTACCCTTGACACAAGGCAACCTTTGCCCTAGTGGGGCATCAGGCTGCCCTGATAAAAGGCGTTAATCTTGGTCCATTGTCCGAACCCCAATCTTCTGTGCTTCATCAGAGCCATGAGTGGAGATGCTGATGATTCCACTAAATTTAGTTCCATTCGCACCTCCTTAGCAAATGAAGCTGCTTTTGTCTGCATTCAGCAAGATCTAGACAATGTTCAGAAACGTGTTGATAACCAGCAAGCAAAATATTTTCCACAAAAGCACTGGGGAATGGCAATGTCTATTAAGAGATAGCCTAAGTACCTTTCAAACCCAGAGCGTCTACTACCAAGAAGGACATGGGCAGTAGTTGCATGGGAACTGCAGGGCAGCACAATGATGCCGTAGTAGAGTTGCTGCCTTACCAGCGCCAGAGACCCGGGTTCGATCCTGACGGTGCTGTCTGTATGGAGTTCGTACATTCTCCCTGTGACTGCGTGATTTTTCTCCGGATGCTGCGGTTTCCTCCCACATTCCAAAGACGTAGGTTAATTGGCTTCTGCAAATTGTCCTTACTGTATAAGATACAACTAGTGTATGGGTGATAGTTGGTTGGCGTGGACTCGGTGGGCCAAAGAGCCTGTTTCCACACTGTATTTCTAAAACTAAAACCTGCGTCAACCTGACTTGGATATGTATTGGTGGTCCTTCATTGTCGCTGTGTCTAAATCTTAGAACTGTGGCCAGCAGCACTGTGCAAGTACCTTCAATAGAAGGACTGTAGAGGTTCTAGATTATGGTTTCCCATCTTCTCCTCAAGATCATTTAGGATTGGGCAATGAATCCTGGCCTAACCAGCAATGTCCAGATCCCGGAAATGAATATGAAAAAAAAAATTCCTCTTGGGTTAATTTCACCTGATCATTTCATTTCAGAGCATCTGGTTGAGTTGAGCAAATCCAAGTATGGCAGGCATATTGTGAAGAAAATTCTAATGTATGGGTAAGTACAGTGTTGGAGATCAATTGCGAGGTAGTAGCAAAACATTTGCAGTTGGTTGTTTCTGCGGGTGCAGGATATATTTGTGTTCTTTGGTTTTAAAACACTGCATTAAATTGTGCTACAGACATGCTCTATCCAGATACTTCCCGACTTATGTAAGAGTCACGTTCCTTAAACCCTTATGCATCGGATTTTAAGCAAGTCGGAATCACCTTAAAACTGGGTAGAAACAAAGAACTGCAGATGCTGGTTAATACGCAAAACGATTGAAGAAGGGTCCCAAACCAAAATGTTGTCTATCCATGTTCTCCAGAAATGGTGCCTGACCTGCTTGAGTTACTCCAGCACTTTGTGTAGTTTCACCTTAAAACTAGGTTCCAATGACCCTGGTCAGCTCCAGCGAGACCTTCTTCACCAGCAGCAGTAGTGTCTGGTTGACGCAGCTGTTGTTGCGACTCACTGGTTGACCCAGGCCGACAGCGCTTCTTCGACAGGACGCGCTCAGTCACTGTGGGACTCCATAACCGCCCACCAGCTGCTGTTTCTTCCTGTCGGCCGTCACTTTGTCCGCACTCCCCTCCACTGCCACCTCCACCTTGTCCTCCGGTGTCCAAGGTGGAAGATGTCAGTGACTCCGGGGAAGGAGGGGAGCGGCGGAGTGGACAAAGCGAAAGCCGATAGGAAGAAGCAGCAGCTGATGAGGTGAGGGCGTCCCACGGTGACCGAGCGCGTCCTGTTGTTGGCGGCGGCCTGAAGAAAGTGCTGTTGCCTAGAGTCTACACTGTGAGCCGCAAGAACAGCAGCATTAACTGGACAATGCAGCAGCTGATGAAGAAGGGATCACTGGTGCACCTTGTGGAAGCTGCCGACGATTCGGCCGGAGTTGCTCTGCACCGCCTCCCTCCTTCTCACTCACCCTACTCAGTATTGCTGGAAGAGCCGCGAGACCGGCGATACTTTTATATCTATGAAGCTGATGGGAAGCCCTTGCCATCTTCCCGTTGCAATGACACAGATCATTCAGGAAACGGGACCACCTATTGTGAATTGTTTACGTAGGTCGTCCATCACATACGTCGGGGAGTGCCTGTACTTGAGTTGTGTTTGGGCCGTAACCGCAAGCTATTACTCTTGGTTAGGTGCTAACTTGCTGAATTATGGAGAATGGGAATGGTCTCTACCAGTTATTATTAGATTATAAGCTTTTTTTTAAATCACACCAGCAAGTTATACTCCTGAGAACCTAGGACCAATAGTTCAGATGCAAGTGAAGCAACTATAAGTTAGAAAGTCATTTGAAAGTACGACCTAGGCTAACAAATAGCATTTACATTTTCGTATTGTCAGAATTAGACAACTGTTATCCACGTTTGTTACTTTCAACTTAATCTTTATTCATTTCTGCCAAGTATATTTTTTCAAAGTTGATTTTAACTAATTTTTAACTATTTAGAAGTGTGAAATTATGAAAGAAAATATGTTGTTGCTATGTGATTATAGCATAAGCCTAGATTTCAAGTGCAATTTATTTTGCTAGAAATAAGCAACAAGTAGCAGAGGTAATTAAAAGTTTCAAAGGTGAAGTGAAGAAGTTACTGCGACATTCGGAGGCATCGGGAATTGTGGAGTACGCATACAATGACAAAGCAATATTGGAACAGAGGAACATGCTGACAGAAGAGCTATATGGAAATATGTTCATGATATGCAAGGTACGTTTTAATACATTTGAAGCTGTCAGTCCAGAAAAAAAAATGTCTATTGTTTAATTCTAACTTGTTTCTAAACGTTAGCCAATTAGATTTTCTCCAAACTTGATTTTTTCCTGAGTTATCATAGTTAAATATTTCGATCTATGTTATTGACCTGTGCGACCAACACCCATATTGGAGCAATTAACCCAAGCTAGTGCAGAAGATTTTTTTGCAGGATATCTGGATAAAAAATCATAGAAATTTATGAGGGCCACTCTGAAACATGTCTCAGGAAAAGCAGCATGTGACCTGGAAAGGGCTTGTGTTTGTACGGTCCAGTCACTATTAAGTATAGAATGAATAGCCAGTGAGGACTCACTGAAGCAAGTTACATGCCATGAACCACAGTCACTGAGCCTCCTCTGGATTAAACCATTAGAAGGGGGGAAAAATATTCTCCTGAGCACTCTTGCAGATTTTGTGAATTGGACTACATTTTACACAAACTGGGTGGAATCTGCAGGCTATTGTGCTTCTTTAGTTCAATTTAGATTGGCTACAGTCATAAATGTGACCAGTACAAAGATTTATTTTCCACATTGTACATGGAAAGGTTATAGTTTGTTGCAGATCATGATTAAGGATAGTTATTTTATTCACTATCACAATAGTGCCGCTTATTCTCATGGCGCTTAAATAACATTGTGTTTTAAAATGTGACATTGTCTGGTTGCAGTATGTGTATTCTCCTTATGATCAAAATTGGAAAATTGGCATCAGTAAGGAATTTTTGTTTATATAGTCATACAACATGGAAACAGGACCTTTGGTCCCACTCGCCCATGCCGACCATGATCCCTACCTAAGCTGGTCTCATTTACTTGCATTTACCCCATGTCCTTTTAAACCTTTCCTATCGAAACCTAGACCTCATCTACTGTATTTGTTGTTTTTGGTGTGGACTTCTATATATAGGTGAGACCAGGCGCAGACAGGGCGATCGATTCACTGAACACCTATGCTCGGTCTACCTTGACCCATGTGATCTCCCGGATGCCAAATATTTTAACTCCGCTTCCCATTCCCATACTGACCTTTCTGTCCTGGGCCTCCTCAATTGTCAGAATGAGGCCACACGTAAATTGGAAAGCACCTTATATTTCGCTTGGGCTGCTCTCAACCCAACGGTGTGATTTTTGATATCTCTAATTTCAAGTAACCAATGCATTCTTTCTCTCTCTCTCTCTGACTCTCTGCCCCTCCCCGTCCTAGTCATCCTGCTAGTTCCACTGTTTGCATCCATATATCCCTTCATTATCACCTCTTGCACACCCAACAACGGACCAATGTGGGCTCCATCTTTCCTCGCTCATTGGTGCTGGCTGATTTGTTCGGTACCTTTTCATACCTCTAGTTTCCCTCTCCCCTGACTCTGTCTGAAGAAGGGTCTTGACCCGAAACATTGCCTATTCCTTTGCTCCAGAGATGCTGTCTGACCCGCTGAGTTACTCCAGCATATGGTGTCTATCTTAAAACTTTATCATTTGGACCAGCCATCTTCTCCATAAGAAGGCTCGCCTATTGACACCAGTCACTTACCCTGCCCAGTTCTCTAAAAGTAGATCAAACTTGCTCTCACTTATATGGTTCGCTACATATTGCCTGAAGAAATGTTCCTTTATTGACAAATTCCACCACAATAGGCCCTTGGCACTATGGCAGTCCCAGTCTATATTGGGAAAGTTAAAATCCAATATTATGACAACCCTATTATTTAGTTTAATTTAGTTTGGTTTAGTGATACAGTGAGATACAGGTCCTTCTCACCACCAAGTCCGCACCAACCAGTGATCCCTGCACATTTATACCAAGCCAATTAACCTGCAAACCTGTACGCCTTTGGAGTGTGGGAGGAAACCGAAGATCTCGGAGAAAACCCACAAGGTCACAGGGAGAACGTACAAACTCCGTACAGAACAGCATCCATAGTCAGGATCGAACCTAGGTCTCTGGCACTGTAAGGCAGCAGTTCTACCACTGCGCCATTGTGCCGCCCTATTAGTCTCACAGCTGTCTGCAATCTCACAGAAAATGTGTTCCACTAATTTCCATTGACTACTTTGGGTCCAAAAGTTCACTTCAAACAAGATGATTACCCCCTTGCAAATTTATTCAGGTACTGCTTTTTACTGTCCATTATTTGTCCAAATTAGAAAAATGTCTATCCTGGTGGTCAGATTGCTGCTTAAATGTGCACAAGACCAAGGTTAAACCAAGTGTAAATTTTTAATGGTATACATATGGAAATTCAAAAAGCTGATAAAGCAAATCTTTTGTCACAATTAAGAAATATCTAAAACTTTCCTATAAAAATTGTCAAAAGCAATTTCACTTATTTGAAAAAGAATATTGTGTGCGTTGATTTCACTATTAATATTACTGATGTACCTTATACAATGTGACTTGGGCTCTTTTATCTCTGTGTATTTAATGGTCTCCTTGATCTGGCTATATTGCATTGAACAACAGCATGTTTCCCTGCAGGAAGGAGAAAATAATAACTTCTATATTAAGTTTTATTCTGAATCTGATTAAGAAATATATATTTTGGTCCGTTTTATTACAACATTGTGATTTTATCTTTATTAGTCGTCTTTTTGTCCAACATTGGAAAAAGTTCTTGAGTCTAATCCTGATAAGCGAGAAGGAATAATGGGAGAAATAAAAGAGATCCTCACACCTATGGTACAAAAGTAAGATGACTATTAATGATTTTACATTATTATGTTATTTAAATGTCATTGAAATCAGTGACCCATCTGTATTGCTTTGCAAAATAGTATTGTAACATATTAACGATGCAAGTGAAATAACTTACTGACATTTGCTGATTTAATCCTGTTGACCAGCTGATCCAATTTTACCTTGTCTGGTGTGAAGGTTAAAAAATATCTAGCTCATAAGGTCATAAGTGATAGGAGCAGAACGGGGCCATTCGGCCCATCAAGTCTACTCCGCCATTCAATCATGGCTGGTCTATCTCTCCCTCCTAAGCCCACGCTCCCTTCTCCTGCCTTTAATCCTGCCTTCTTCCCATAACCCTTGACCCCCGTACTAATCAAGAATCTATCTCTGCTTTAAAAATATCCTTTGACTTGGCCTCCACAGCCTTCTGTGGCAAAGAATTCCACAGATTCACCACCCTCTGACTAAATAAATTCCTCCTCATCTCCTTCCTAAAGGAACATCCTTTAATTTTGAGGCTATGATCTCTGGTGGAAACATCCTCTCCACATCCATTCTATCCAAGCATAATGTCCTCTGGACATAAAAAGGTTAAGGAAAAGGAAAATCCAGGAGTGCTCATTTCTATAACGTTTGGCTCTTCTATATGTTGTAACCATCTATTTTTGGAGTTCTATTTCATGCTTTATTAAGCTAATAAGGAAATATGGCAATATAAGCCTATAAGTAAAATAAATCTGACCAGTCATTTTGTTTTCCAATTTTTTCAGTTTGCTAATGTGGCCAGTAATCGGACACACTCTATCACCTTGAAAATATCGTGTCAAAATAATCGTAAAGTTGTAGAAATTTATGACATAGAAGGGAGCTATTCAGCCATTTGTATCCGTGGTGGCCAAAATACCTTAATGCACTTTCCAACTCCTTGAACACATGAAGTGCTTAGCTAAGTGTTTTACTTGGTGTTGTGTATGTGACATCTTTGTAAGTGTTTTTTGCAAAATGTGATTTCTCAGTTCTTATCCTGATACAAATTCATTTGTATTTAACTTATTTGCTATTTTACTAGCTCCCTGTTATTTACACGCACGCACGCACGCACACACACACACACACACACACACACACACACACACACACACACACACACACACACACACACACACACACACACACACACACACACACACACACACACACACACACACACACACACTCTTATAGAGAGAGAGATGTGTCGCTACCCCAAACGCCACCCATTCGTTGTCTCCAGAGATGCTCCCTGTTCCGCTGAAGTACTCGTGTTTCTTGTGTCTATCTTCGGTTTAGACCAGCATGTGCTCTTCCTTCCTACACATACCCTTTCCCCTCATTGGTTAAGAGGCAACAAAAAGCATTTCATTGTACACCGGTAAACATGACAATAAACTTAACTAAATGTGCCCAATATTACATCCAAATTAGTGGCGCAGGTGTGGTTTAACCAAATCATTCTTTTTGGTGATTTCTAGAGAGGCAGTAATAAAGCACACATTGGTACACAAGGCATTTTTGGACTTCTTCACGTACAGCTCTGATAAAATGAGACTGGTAAGTGTTTTTTGCCTAACTAATCATGCAATTTTTTACGGTTACTCTGAATTTACATTTAATCTGGAAAGAGAGACCAACTTTGTTAAACATGCAATTTAAATGTGTTTTATATGACAACGTTCAATGACCCTTTGGTTTAATTTTATACAAACAAAATAATTTCAGATTGTGTTGGATAGGTTTTAATGATTTTGAAGCATCCCCCCTCAACCCCTCTGTTTCCATCCTGAAATAGAGCACCCTGCCGTAATAAACAGTCTATGGATATATAAATAATATAAATTCTGAGTAAATAATAGACATGTTTTAATTGTGAACTGTTCCTTAAGTAGTGTTCAGTGATGTAATATTTATGGTTGTCTTTCTATGTTACACTTTTAAAATGATTGTGTGGCAAGTGAGCCTCGACCATCCCTAAAGGTGCCTGAGGAGGTGCTGTTGAGCTGTATTCTTGAATCCCTGCAGTCTTTTTGAGGATATACAACACTTAAGTCGGGAGTTCCAGTATCTTGATCCAGTGACCATGAATGATCAGTGTTGTATTTCATTCAATATTACGTGCGATTAGCGAGTGCCTGCCACATTTGTCCTGGGCAGGAGAAGCATCGTGTGCAAAGAATCCTTGCATTTGTTTGGATGATGTCTCCTTCGCCCTTTCAGAACGTCCCAAAGTGCTTTACAGCCATTAAACAATACTTACTGTTGCAAGGAAATAAATACAGCCAGCGACTTAGATGAAATAAACTCTCACAGGCAGTAATGTACATAAAATCTTTAGTTTTAAGGACCATTAATTGTGATTTAATTTTTTTGTCCAGAAAATAGTGCCTTCAATGTGCTGCACTCGAGTGTCAGCTGAGGCCTTTGTATTAAAATCTCTGAAGCGAAAATGTAATGAGAATATTCCTATATTATAATAGTGACTGCGCTTAAAGGGTCATTGTTATAAAGAAAGGCAAGTCCCTCGGGACATACTGATAGGGATATGAACGGCACAATATTAATGCAAAGTTGTCTTTTCTAGCTGGGCGAGTGCCAGCTGTCACGCCACAAGTTTGCAGAGTTGCTGCAATGGATATTGTCAATAATAGCCAACTATAGCCCTTTTCAAATAGAGACTGTTTCATTACACTTGTGGTTTGTACCCAGTACATTGTGAAAAGCTTTGAGGAGTGAGACAAGTTACTCATCACACAATACTTAGTCAACTGATGTGGGTGAGGGATGCGATACCGATTATACTTTTGAATGTTTGAAGAATGTGGTTGGACTCTTGGGGAATGGACTATAGCCAGCACGTGCCAGATATTAGTCCAAGTCTATCCTTGCTGCCTTATAGGCACTGACTACTGATAAGCTACTTCTTTGAGGAATAGTGAATCTCCTGGTCTGCACTGCTTGACCTCTGTGAACCATACTCTTGTTTCTTTGTTCCTTAATTTACCTCAGCCACCGCAGAGTCTTCCTTTAGATTCCAAATGGCAGTTTAGTCAGGCTGTTTAATGTCAATCTAGTCAAATAGTACCTTGACATCAACAGCAGTTATTTTAATCTCATCTTTGAAATTTCAATGCTTTAGTCCAGTTTTACATTGGGATCCGATGCAAATAGTCGAACTAAAATCCAAAGGGAACAATCAAGATTCAAGAGACATTTATTGTCACATGCGTCAATTGGTACAGTGAAATTTGGGGGTCACCATACAGCCATAGGAATACATGTTTTTGAGACCTGCATGATATATTGTTTGTCAGCACCATCATCGCATTGGTGATTGAAAATAGTGATAGTGCTGTAATTTGCTGGTTTTGATTTGATTGCTTTGGCCGTGCAATGAGCATTGAACAACACATCCAATCTTTCGCAATAATTTAAAACTTCGTCTGAGTCAATCCCTGCTTTGGCATATCTGCTGCAGAAGCCCTCAACAATATCTCTTGTTGTGTCTAGTATGGACTATTCAATCTTACTGGCAAACTTAGCTTGTTCTGATCTCCATAACATGAGGTTTAAAGCTCTACTAGTATTCTAATTCACAATCATCCATCATCCCTTGCATTCTGAATTGCATTGTCTTTTAGTTAGACAGTGCCACAATTTCAAAATTATCATTCTTGTTTTGCATTCTGTACATGGTTACCCCTTTATAACATATAATTTTATAAGAAAAGCAATATACTGCAAGGCAGTAAATCATTTAAACATTTTGGTTGCTTGGCAAGCTATGAATAAATCTAAAGTAGTCTCAAATGGTCATTTGATGAGAATGCAGTCTTAAATACTCAGAAATCCATTCTGAGCTTTATTTTGCAAATATTTTGTGTGTTTAGAAACATAGAAAATAGGTGCAGGAGTAGGCCATTCGGCCCTTCGAGCCATTCAATATGATCATCCAACTCAGTATCCTGTACCTGCCTTCTCTCCATACCTCCTGATCCCTTTAGCCACAAGGGCCACATCTAACTCCCTCTTAAATATAGCCAATGAACTGGCCTCAACTACCTTCTGTGGCAGAGAATTCCAGAGATTCACCACTCTGTGTGAAAAATGTTTTCCTCATCTCGGTCCTAAAAGATTTCCCCCTTATCCTTAAACTGTGACCCCTTGTTCTGGACTTCCCCAACATCGGGAACAATCTTCCTGCATCTAGCCTGTCCAACCCCTTAAGAATTTTGTAAGTTTCTATAAGATCCCCCCTCAATCTTCTAAATTCTAGCGAGTGCAAGCCGAGTCTATCCAGTCTTTCTTCATATGAAAGTCCTGACATCCCAGGAATCAGTCTGGTGAACCTTCTCTGTACTCCCTCTATGGCAAGAATGTCTTTCCTCAGATTAGGAGACAAAAACTGTACGCAATACTCCAGGTGTGGTCTCACCAAGACCCTGAACAACTGCAGTAGAACCTCCCTGCTCCTATACTCAAATCCTTTTGCTATGAATGCTAACATACCATTCGCTTTCTTCACTGCCTGCTGCACCTGCATGCCTACTTTTAATGACTGGTGTACCATGACACCCAGGTCTCGTTGCATCTCCCCTTTTCCTAATCGGCCACCATTCAGATAATAGTCTACTTTCCTGTTTTTGCCACCAAAGTGGATAACCTCACATTTATCCACATTATACTGCATCTGCCATGCATTTGCCCACTCACCCAGCCTATCCAAGTCACCTTGCAGCCTCCTAGCATCCTCCTCACAGCTAACACTGCCCCCCAGCTTCGTGTGCACAGTGGCATGCATAATGATATCCAGCGTAAAGTATTTATAATTGTAATGTCATTATTATATCAATTTGTAATGTATTTTCTGATTTTAGGAAATGATTGAATCAGTGAGAGAAGCAGTCGTCTACATGGCGCACACACATGACGGGAGCAGAGTAGCCATGCAGTGCTTGTGGCATGGCACCCCTAAAGTAAGTCAAGCACATACAATCTTTTGGCATTTACTGTTACAGCCCTTTTGGACTTGGGAAGCAATTAATTATTCTATAGAAGAACCTCATTGCATCCAAGGATTAAAAATATCAGAGGATTGTTCAAAAGGTGCTGAGTGCTCAAGAAAATATTATTTTTATATATTATTATAAATATATTTGATAGGAGATTAGTGGGCAAAATTAGGGCACATGGTATTGGGGGTAGAGTGCTGACATGGATAGAGAAGTGGTTGGCAGACAGGAAACAAAGAGTAGGGATTAACGGGTCCCTTTCAGAATGGCAGGCAGTGACTAGTGGGGTACTGCAAGGCTCGGTGCTGGGACCGCAGCTTTTTACAATATACATCAATGATTTGGATGAAGGGATTCAAAGTAACATTAGCAAATTTGCAGATGACACAAAGCTGGGTGGCAGTGTGAACTGTGAGGAGGATTCTATGAGAATGCAGGGTGACTTGGACAGGTTGGGAGAGTGGGCAGATGCATGGCAGATAAAGTTTAATGCAGATAAATGTGAGGTTATCCACTTTGGTAGCAAAAACAGGAAGACAGATTACTATCTAAATGGCGTCAAGTTGGGAAAAGGGGATGTACAACGGGATCTGGGGGTCCTTGTACATCAGTCTATGAAAGTAAGCATGCGGGTACAGCAGGCAGTGAAGAAAGCGAATGGCATGTTCGAGGAATCGAATATAGGAGCAAAGAGGTCCTTCTGCAGTTGTACAGAGCCCTAGTGAGACCACACATAGAGTATTGTGTGTCGTTTTGGTCCCCTAATTTGAGGAAGGACATGCTTGTTATTGAGGGAGTGCAGCGTAGATTTACAAGGTTAATTCCCGGGATGGCGGGCCTATCATATGCTGAGAGAATGGAGCAGCTGGGCTTGTACACTCTGGAGTTTAGAAGGATGACAGGAGTTCTCATTGAAACATGTAAGATTGTTAAGGGCTTGGACACACTAGAGGCAGGAAACATGTTCCCGATGTTGGGGGAGTCCAGAACTAGGGGCCACAGTTAAAGAATAAGGAGTAAGCCATTTAGAACGGAGATGAGGAAACAATTTTTCTCACAGAGAGTGGTGAGTCTGTGGAATTCTCTGTCTCAGAGGGCGGTGGAGGCAGGTTCTCTGGATGCTTTCAAGAGAGAGCTAGATAGGGCTCTTAACAATAGCGAAGTCAGGGGATATGGGGAGAAGGCAGGAACGGGGTACTGATTGGGGATGATCAGCCATGATCACATTGAATGGCGGTGCTGGCTCGAAGGGCTGAATGGCCTACTCCTGCACCTAATGTCTATTGTCTATTTAACAGTTTACCTGCTTTAATTCTTCATTTAACATTTATTTACATATTTTGGATTGCATTTTTCTAATTTAAATTTTAAATTTCTTGTGCAAGGAAGAATAATACATTTTTATTTGCAACATGTAACTGGGTAATAATCTGAGGAAATGATGAAGGCCCTCCTGAAGGCTCAGTTGCGCTCCACTTTATTTAGAGCAGTAAAATTCCATGTTCAATTCCCAGTTTCTGTTAAGATAGTTATCTTTCAAGATGATGGTGAGCATGTGGAGATGGTGGTAGATCATCATAATTTACCTCTGATGCCTTGTTAAAGGTAGAATCAATGGCTTTCATTGGATTTAGATATCCGTGGAGTTACAGCGCCCTCCATAATCTTTGGGACAAAGACCCATCATTTATTTATTTGCCTCTGTATTCTGCAATTTGAGATTTGTAATAGAAAAAATCATATGTAGTTAAAGTGCACATTGTCAGATTTTATTAAAGGCCATTTTTACACATTTTGGTTTCACCATAGTCCCGTTCAACTCCCCCCCTCCCTCCCTCCCTCCCCCCCTCCCTCCCTCCCTCCCCCCCCCCCCCCCTCCCTCCCTCCCTCCCTCCCTCCCCCCCTCCCCCCAGAGTGTTTCTGATCTGTCGGATAGGTGTTTGGGGATTTTTCTTTATTATAGAGAGAATTCTTCTGTCATCCGCAGCGGAGGTCTTCCTTGGCCTGCCAGTCCCTCCGCGATTAATAAGCACACCAGTGCTCTCTTTCCTCTTAATGATATTCTAAACAGTTGATTTTGGTTGGTAGGCCTAAGGTTTGGCTGGTGTATCTAAAAGTTTTATTCTTGTTTCTCAGTCACATAATGGCTTCTTTGACTTTCATTGGCACAACTTTGGTCTTCATGTTGATAAACAGCAATAAAAGTCTCCAAAGGTGGTGGAAAGACTAGGTGCTGCGAGCACTCTTATTAAGTAGGCAATTAAACACACCTGAGCAATTACAAACACCTGTGAAGCCATGTATCCCAAACATTATGGTGCCCTGAAATGGGGGGACTATGTATATACACAGCTGTAATTTCTACATGGTGAAATCAAAATATATAAAAATACCCTTTAATAAAATCTGACAATGTGCACTTTAATCACATGTGATTTTATATTTATTACAAATCTCAAATTGTGGAGTACAGAGGCAAATAAATAAATGATGGGTCTTTGTCCCAAACATTATGGAGGGCACTGTGCATGTATGGGAATGTCTGGCAGCAACTCTTGATGAAATACCTATTATCTTGTTTCAGTGTGGCCACTTGGGGTCATTGGCGATGCCATTCACATCATAGTGAATTCAGAAGGGGGGCGAGGGGATCAAGAAGGTAGAATAATGTAGAACTGGAATAAAATCATATCACAAAATCTTGGGGGTGGGGGGTATGATTAATTAAATTGATCACTGATCAAAGTTGATTTACTGTTCTTTATAAAATGTTGCTTTTTCCCCCCTCAGGATAGAAAGGTTATCGTGAAAACAATGAAGACCTACATTGAGAAGACTGCTACTGTAAGATGTGAATCTATTTGACTTTATAAGCCAAGAGTTCAAACCTTTTTTTAAATTTAGTTTCAAATTTTGAGGTGAAGTAGGAAAAAGTAAACATTGGTCAATTGCAGGATGATACCTTTATTACCTGTTATTTTATCAAAAATTATCCCATTGGTAATTAACTGTCTGAAATGTTAAATATTAAATAATAATGGGCCATATTTGTTTGTTGTGCTGAACTGGAAAATATAGTTTGCCTCTTATCTGTGAGAGATTAAGCATGACAGATCCTTGCCAATACTAATTTAAAATTAGTTGCCAAGATTGAGTATGAGAATCTGCTAAAATAATTTTCTACCCATGAGAATTTTCGCCCTCTTTGTTGTAGATTGAAAATATAGAATATGAGAAATTTTAACTAGATTTCAGGTCTTTTACTATTACAAGGCAAATAATATTTCATTCTGCCCTGCATTTTTATTTTTTACTGCTTTTGTGGTAATTTTAGGCTTTGTTTTTAAGCATTAATATTTATTAGAGTACAAATTGGGTTACTCTTTCGGTGTTATTATTACAAATGGTGAGTCGAGTTAAGGAATTAACACATGCTTGAGGTGGGGTTGCAATTTTTATTAGCTTTTGTTTTGAGTTCTTGGCTTAAATCCAAATATATAATTTTGTGATTAATGTCAAAGTGGTTTGGAAGTAGATAATTATACATGTTATTAACTTCTGAAAATCTGGTCTACCATGCTGTTTTAAATTGCTTTACAGGGTGAATTCTCACATTTGGTTCTCACAGCGGCATTTGACTGTATAGATGACACAAAACTAGTAAAACAAATAATACTGTCGGTAAGTACTTGAATTTATTTCTGTGTGGGATAGAAATACGTTTTTTTTTTTAATGCATCCCCCTTTGTAGAGGAAGAAAACCTTGTGTATTGATTTCATTTATATTGGTGGAAATGAGACCTTCAGATAGAATTCAGTCTCACTATGGTCACATCGAAAAAGCAATTTGTAGCGAGTACCATGAGGAACAGCAACTCATATTTTGCTTGGGTAGCTTACACCCAGTGATATGAACATTGAATTGTCTAATTTTAAGTAATTTATACCTATACTTCCCTCCCCTACCCCTTTTGCCCATTCCTCCACCCTACTCGTTTAACCACATTTAACCACTTGAGATCACACCAACAATGGGCCTACCAGGACCCCACGCTGCCCAACCTAATCGGTCCTGGTCTTTTCTCACCTCCGGCTCTTCACCCTCCCAACCCCTACTTTCCATCTGAAGAAGGATCCCGACCTGAACTGTCACCTATTTACCTCCAGAAATGCTGCCTGACCCGCTGAGTTGCTCCACACTTTGTGTCCACCATTTACAACTAGATTGCTTCCATTCCAACTGCTTGATTGCCAGTAGGTTGACTTCAAAATGTGCAGCTGCCCAGCCAGAGGAATTTCTACCATATCTTTGAAAAATATATATACAGTAGATAATCTGCACACATTGAGGCAATGTAGCCCATCTTGTTTGTGCTGATGGAAGTAGTAGTTCCCAACCTCTTCCTCCTTTTAGCACTGGATCCATATGGGTTATGGCTCTCCAAGTGCACATTGTTATACTTCTAAAATGTGATGAGGGTTTCTGCCACCATTACCCTTTCAGGCAGTGAATTCCAGACCCCTGTCACATTGTGGGTTAAAAACATTATCCTTGTCTCTCCATGGAACTAGTGTAGATGGGACATGTTGGCTGGCGAGGGCTAGTTGCGCCAAAGGGTTTGTTTCCATTCTGTATGTCTTTATGATTATCCACCAATTACTTTAAACACCTAATCTGTTTTTGATTCCTCTGCAAAGGGAATTACATGCTTCCTACCTATTCTACCCATTCTACTTAATGCCTTAATACTTCTGGAAGATTTATGGAGGTCTATGGCAAAATGTCTTTAAAAACAGCTTTCAATGTAAAAGCCTTTGAATTTGTCCAAATGGACTGATTTAGACCTCCTTTCTGTCTTTCGATCATTAAATACTTGTGGGAATTTGCTGCACGTCAATGAGAACCATCAACATTTCAATATTTTGGTTGAAATACCCTTTCATGACATCTAAACGTGCCTGTTTTCTAATGGGAGCATCATTGGGAACAAGGGATCTGGTAGTCACAGTCACTCAATTCACCATCAACCCAGTCTTATATCTTGCAAAACACTACTAAATTAATTAGCTGCTGATTTCACGAAAACGTAATTCCAAATCTGTTAATGTCCATGGGCTGTACTTTAAGGCACCATTTCATATTTATGGAGCAGTTTGGGAGCTATCAGCAGTGAATCTAGTGTGACATATTGTAAAGAGGAAAAATATAAAATGAAGGATAAATTAAACGGGATGACTGAAATAATGCAGCAATTTAGTGACTAGGTTTGTTTTCTGTTACATTGTTTAAATGTAATGCTTGCAATATAAATCTGAATAATTTAGTTCCATTTGGTGTCCTAAAACTGTCAATTTACAGGAGATCGTCAGTTCCTTGCCTAACCTGATCAACAATAAATATGGCAAGAAGGTGCTGCTTTATCTGCTAAGCCCAAGGGACCCTGCACATAGCGTGCCAGAAATTATCAAGCTTCTACAACAAGGAGATGGCAATGTTCACAGGTTAGAAATATTTACTTATTCAAATGACAGCACCTACTGTGACGTGGAAACCTTTTTGATCTGTTGTTTTTAAATGAAAACATAAGAAGCATTCCTGGAGAACATGAATAAGACCCTTTTTCAGACTGATTGTGGGTGAGAGGAAAAAAAGCTAGAAGTGTCAACATCTGCAGTTCCTTGTTTCTACAATCAAAATCTAGGGTTTAGATTTATTGGAAAGTTGTGAGAGTGAATGAGCAGCTCAAAATGTAAGCAAGCGCAAGATCAGGGAGTCATACAGCACAACGCTGGCCTTTCAGCTAACCAAGATTGCACTGGCCATCACACACCCATTTACATTAATCCCACTCTCTCTACCACCATCATCAATAGACTGTGCATGTAAGGAGGGGGTGAAGGCAAAGAGGTCAGGTGTGGGAAAGATAGTAACTAAGGCTGGACATGATGAATGGTGGATATAAAGGGGGCAAATAGTGCAATCTGGTTAAAAAGGAAGACGGGAAGTGAAATATAGAACCAAAGACAGGGATGGTAGGTAGTAGGGTACAGCGGAGAGGAGAGGAAAAAGATGGGGAACCTGGAGGTGGGTGATGAGCTGCTAGAAGAGGGCAAAGGAATTGAGTGATGAGGCAGGGAAAAGTTGAATGTAAAGCGTGCGCGGAGATATGCTGGGCAGATAAGGAGATGGAAAGGTGGGGGGGGTACCTGAAATTGGAGAATTCAGTGATCATGTCATTGGGTTGCGGACTATCCGAGCAGAGTATGAGATGCTGTTCTTCCAGTTTGCGTGTTGCTACACTCTGACAGTGGAAGAAGCTGAGGGAAACAAGGTTGGGAGGGGAATTAAAATGGCTCATAACTGGGAGCTCCGTCTGACTGGCTGACATAATCATAACGGGCAGATTCATATTCGCTGCTTCAGTTCTTCAAAACATTTTTTCCCTATTTTCTGTAAATGTAATTTAAAAAAGAGGTCAATGAGACTGTCTGGATAATCTGTAATTGAGTATGAAATATGAAAAATAAGAGAGAGGTGGAGAGAGAGAGAGAGGTGTATGCTAGAGTTAATTAAATGTTCTGTAACTTGCTGTTTGATGCCTTTAAAATGTTTTGTAACACAGTAGTCACTCTTTTATTATACAAGTAAGAAAGATACAAACATTCGTCATCGTGAGCTGCTGGAGGCCATCTCGCCACATTTGCTGCAATATTTGCAGGAGAATGCTCGTGAAATGGTGATGAACAAAGCAACAAGTGTCATTGTGGCGGATATTCTTGGCTGTGCCATTGGTGACGTGCAGCCTTCCATGAATGCTATAGCTAATGTCGCTACGGAATCATTTGAACCTGGAGGCAGCAATGGTGAGGTACGGTACAAATATGCAACATTTGTTTCTAACTTCAGTGTGTGTGGAAACAAGCATTCAATGTGTAGAGTCATTGGGGCTGTAGTGTTTTCCCCAAAGAATAATAAGAGAGTCACAAAATGCTGGGGGAACTCAGCGGGTCAGACAGCATCTCTGGAGAGAAGGAATGGGTGATGTTTTGGGTCGAGACCCTTCCGATTCTAATTTGTGACGTTTCAAGATCAATTGATGCACCTTAAAGGACCTTAGAGCTGTTCTATATCTTATGAAGGATATTTTAACTGGTAATGCAGTTATTGCTTTTCAATGTTAGAGAGAGATAATTGCTTTCTAACCTTGAGTAAATTTCACATTTGTTCTGCCATTAATCTTTTTACAATGCTCAATCAAGTGCAGCAAAACTCTTTTCATGCAATGAGCAATGGATTAAATGATCAAAATTGCACTGACAACCAAAAGATTGTTCCATTTTTTTCTGTTTAAAAAAACGGAATACTTTTCAAAATAGTGCCCAGAATAATTCCTGTGTAATTATTTAGCAGATTATGTTTTTAGATAGAGTTGATCATTGAGATTCATTTCCCTTTTAAGAAATAATTGCACTATATGTGGATCATGTCATATAAGGCATTTAAAGGAGACACACGGCTGCAGATGCTGCAATCTGTAACAAAAAACAAACTGGAAGGACACAGCGGATTGAATGGGGGTGGGAAAAGAGTCGTCAATGTTTCTGGTTGAGGTCCTGCTACTGGGTCTAGATCTAAAGCAGTGACCTTTCCCACCTACAGATGTTACTTGACCTGCTGAGTTCCTCCAGCAGTTTGCTTTTTGCACTGCTTTTAAAAGCTTCTGATTGGCAAATGCATTTAGCTGAAAAGTGCCCGCTGACTAATCAACATTAAGCAGCTGGTTTCATTTAATGTGAATTATGCAAATGACCTTGGAGTCCACACTCATCACTTGTGATAGCCTAATTGATTCTTGCCTATTAGTATTGTAGTAAATTTATGTTTGATGGGGTAAACTAGGCCTGATAAATGATACTACTAATGAACTACAAGTTGTCAAGAGTTTGAGTACAATTGAAAAGATTACTTAATGGGGCATGGCATATTTTATTCTTGTGTTGGCATTTGTCAACAGTTCCAAGATAATCATAATGGCCGGTTATTCCAATACTATTCTAAAAGTTCATGCCCTTGGTTCAAATGTTAAATATCTCTTTTATCACTTTTCAATTCATGGTTATAGTTGAAAACTGTTAGTGTCTAGGAAGATTGTTAATTGGCATACTGAAATATGACCGGTTTCCCTTTTTGTCATTTTTAGCTCCACATGGCAGAGCACCCAGCAGGCCACCTGGTTCTTAAATGGTTAATAGAGCAGGATGTAAAAATGAAAGAACTTGGAAAAACAGGTAGGGGAAATCACATTGATTTTAATGTATGTTGTCTGGAACTTGTTGAATCATTTTTGCACCAAACTGAAATGTTATTATTTTGGACAGTTCATTTTCCCATTGAAAACATTTTGGATGGTGACAGATGGGAAAGGGCATTTCAAAGGATTTGTCTATAACCTTGAAGCAAGAGAGAAATTAAGTGGTAGCTATGTTCCTTCTGATCCTGTTTTACTACATATGTTGCCATCAGCTTATGTAATGAAGCTGTTTTTATTTCCTCTGTTCGCAATGTGTACCCCACAACAAATTAACTCCTGCATTCCAGCCCGAGAAAGTGAAATTAACTTTAAAGCTATACAGCATTTATTTTTCAATGTAACACAGCTCAGTTGCAGCTATTGGGGTTTTGCCAATATAAACCACAATTCCCCAACTGCTGCATGAAGTCCAACTCCCTTAACTTATCAAGAATCCAGTACTTCCATATCCCAGAAATGTATTAATGTTCCTTCATTTTCATGAGGTAAAATTCCTGAAACTTCCCATCTTCATCAGAACATCTGCATGAATTCAATAAGGCAGCTTACTGCTACTTTATTTAAGGGCATTTATGGATGGTTAACAAATGCTGGCCATGCACGTGACATACTCATCCCATAAATTGTTAAAGGAAATCCAAATAAAACATGGGTTTGGTCAAATGATCCCAAAATACTTCTAAAACATGTATGACAGTATATTAGAGAAATATTTAGGTGTTTGGAAAATTCAGTCCAAGATTTTGTTTAATGTCTCTCTTAATGCCTATCCATTCTTGTCTAAATTAAGATGGTGTGACTATGGTGCATGTGTGTGCTTACTTAGTACCAAGAAAAAGTTGGTAACATATGAGCATAACACAATACTATTTTGTAACATTAGCTGCTGCAGTATTGGATATTTTGCCTTCATTTTGAATGTTTGATTAATCTTAGGATTGCATTGTATTTACAGTTGTAATTGTCCATAATAGACTGAGTCGTACAACACAGAAACAAGCTCATTTTTGGCTCAACTCATCCATACCTGCCATATTGCCCCTTCTTTGCTAATCCCATTTGGCCCTTTAAGCCTTTTTTATCCACGTACTGCCCAAATGTCTTTTAAAAGGAGGGAGAGATAGGGGGGGGGGGGGGGGGGCAACGTAGACAGCTTGGACAAGGAACCAAACACGCTGGAGGTCTCTGCCTGCATGATGTTTGACCAGGTAATCCTGCACTGCGGCATGCTCTCCCACCTTGTCCACGCTCCCTGCTACCTGAGCCCCACCGTCCTGCTCACATGCTCTTCCTCCACACCTGCTCGGACCTCTTCCTGGATTAGATGGTGTCTCTCCTTGCCCTGGGTCTTGCCAACCCGGTGTCTTGGGGAAGTATCCCAAACCCGCTCTGCCAGTTGCCATGACTCCCACCAACGCCTTTTGCCTTAGGCGTGACTCCACTGCTTTCTCCGCCCTCCGTTTCCTGACTGACATTCATAATTTTTTGGGACATTAATTCCATCAGCCTGCAGCCCATTGCACTTTAGTCTGTTGTGCTGATATGCATAATTTATCATAACTGCAATGGGTACTATTCTCTTATTGCAGATAGAAAACTGATAGAAGACCTATGTTGGTGCAAATCGTGTTGCATTATATTGGACAGTGGTCTCGTTTGAAATTGTTAGCACACGATAACCCTTACTTTAATCTTTTAGATATGTATTTTGGAATTGGATCTAAGTATTGAAATTATAAATTTATATTAAACTCACATCAAAGGTCCATTGCTTTCCGGCAAAGCGTAGACATTTATTCTTAGTATCAAGGCAGATTTAATTGACATATCAGTGATGTAAAGATTTAAATTGTGCACAATGATATTTTGACACTTTTAGAAACCTTCAGATTTCAGCCAAAATCAAATCAATTGACTTGTATTGGTTCTCTTTTGAATTGGCATTATAAAAATGTTGTTCAAGTTTTTAATTATGTGAAGGCCTGTTGATGTTGTGCCCTTATAATTGTTTGAGGATCTGTTGTAATAAGATGTAACATTCTTTACAGCAACTGAAATGTAACTGATCTAGAATTATATCAAATTAAAAAAACTAAAGTATTGAATGTTACTTACAGAATGTTTTGCGGAAACATTAGTGGAACTTGTTGGCATTGAGAATCTACAAACATGGGCACAAGTAAACCGTGGAGCAATGGTACTTTGCAGGTAATAAGAAATACAAGTAATTGTTTCAGTACAATTAATTGTACTTTTAAGAGCATTGATAATTTATACCGTTTTCATAAAAAAGAATTGTGTACTGATTTGACTGTGATTAACTCTTACATCATTTTGGCTAAAGATGTGCTTAGCCACAACATGCCTAGTGTCGTTCACATTAATTGCATTCTAAGAAGCAATCGATAGTGAGTATATGTGTTTAAGAAGGAACTGCAGATGCTGGAAAATCGAAGGTACACTAAAATGCTGGAGAAACTCAGCGGGTGCAGCAGCATCTATGGAGCGAAATAGGCAACGTTTCGGGCCGAAACCCTTCTTCAGTAAACAGATTGAAAATTAGAGAAGTGGTCAAGGGTAGTAAAAATGCATTTATAGAAGATGTTCCCAAGGAAATTACTGAAGGATTGGAGGAATGTTGGAAGACTTGAAGTTTATAAATGCAGTTTATTGATCTGAAAGCTGTAATCTCATTGTTCTGGTCATGATGATTGATTCTCCTGTGGTCACTGCACCAAACACTGGTTAACAATGTGATGGCAAAACCATTAACAATTTAAAAGCCACAGCTTTAGGGGACGTGAGATAATAGGTATCCTATAGCAACAAAGCTACCATATGACTCCACATTTATTACATCGAACAAGTGAGAAGTGTGATAGAAACTGCGTCTTGTTTGATTAAGTATGTTTGTTGCAACAATTGAGTGAGACGCCATCAAGAAATGCAGTTCATTAATTAGCACTGAACTGAATCATTTATCAGCCCTCCCCTTGGCTCTCTATAACAGCTGTGTATGTTATTTACATTTTTTGTCTCATCTGCAATTCTAAAGCTAGTCATCTCCACATTTGCTTGATAATATCATAAAAATTCCTTCGTCAATTTTCAGATCCTAGGTTAAATTGTAACATTCATTTTAAGACTCAAAGACTACATCGTTATTTAATCACGGCACCTCACTATGTTAAGTGAATATTTGTGTAGATAGTGAATCATGTATTTCAAAAAGTTGTGTTTCTTTAAATCGTTTGCTGTATACTTAGTTTCAATCTGCAGGGATTCTGTTATTCAATTCTATTGGGGAGAAGCATTTTTTTATTTCCTCTGAGAGCAGCCTCTATTTGATCTATTGCATAAATATTTAAGATCTAATATATATTTCCTTTTTTAAGTCTTCTTCAAAGTAACAATGAGGACGTCGCCCTCAAAGTGAAAAATGGTTTAAAGAAGCTCATACCCAAGTTCAAGAAGATGAAAAACGTGAAAGGCGTGGAAATGCTGTTAGAAAAATTGGCTGCAAGCAATGTCAAACCCTGAGTAATACCAGCTCAGAATGATCTTGTAAAACTTGGATGAAAACAAATTGACTGTTAAAATAAAGTTTTGTATATAGAGAAGGGAATGACTATTTTCTACATCCTAATGCTTCAAAATGTTTGTTTTCTCAGGCAATCTGCATTCCATTAGGCACCATATTTCACTGAACAGTGTATATAGTGTTTTTAAGAAGGAATCTTGGAAATGGCTACCACTGCCACTGAGAGGTTGTTGTTAGAGCAATGAAACTTATTGAAGTTGCAATACATTGCCATTTATCATTTATAGATTTATGAATTAAGGCAAATAATGCTGAATTTTGGCATTAATCATTTATTTTAAATATAAACTACTTTGGAAGCCTAGATGCTACGAAAAGGGGACAGCTGCCGACCGTATTATTGACCGTTATATTAGTCATGTTTGAAGAAGTTTCACCTGCCAGTCCCTTTGCGATTAGTAAGCTCACCAGTGCTCGCTTTCTTCTTAATGATGTTCCAAACAGTTGATTTTGGTAAGCCTAAGGTATGGCTGATGTCTCTTAACAGTTTTAGTCTTGTTTCTCAGTCTCATAATGGGATCTTTGACTTTCATTGGCACAACTTTGGTCCTCATGTTGATAAACAGCAATAAAAGTTTCCAAAAGGTGATGGAAAGACTAGGTAACGAGAGCTCTCTTATACCTGCATTAAGGAAGCAATTATTATGCACCTGAGGAATTACAAACACCTGTGAAGCCATGTGTCCCAAACATTATGTTGCCCTGAAATGGGGGGGACTATGTATAAACACAGCTGTAATTTCTACATAGTGAAACCAAAATGTATAAAAATATCCTTTAATAAAATCTGACAATGTGCACTTTAAACACATGTGATTTTTTTCTATTACAAATATCAAATTGTGGAGTACGGAGGCAAATAAATAAATGATGGGGCTCTGTCCCAAACATTATGGAGAGCATTGTAGCTCTGGCAGATAATATTAAGAATAATCCCAAGAGATTTTGTAAGTACGTTAAGGGAAAATGAGTAGGCAGAGAGAGAATGGGGCTCCTCAGGGACCAAAGTGTTGAGCCACAGGAGATGGGCAAGGTCCTCAATGAGTATTATTCCTCTTTTTACCATGGAGAAAAAATTATGGATCGGGAACTTGAGGCAATCAATGGAAGTGTCTTGAAGGCGGTGGAAGTCGAGGAAATACTGAAGGTGCTAATACGTATAAAGGTAAACTGATCTCCTGACCCTGATGGGATATATCCAGACACTGTGAAGCTAGAGAGGAGATTGCAGGTGCCCTTAAATACTGGTGAGAGTGGCAAATGTACCTCTATTTAAGAAGGGCTGCAGGGAAAAGCCTGGGAACTATAGCCCAATGACTAACATCTGTGGTCAGAAAGTTACTAGAGAGTATTTTGAGGGATAAGATATACATGCATTTCGATGGATAATGGCTGGTTATGGGTAGTCAGCATGTTTTGTACATGAGATATCGTGTCCTAGATTTGAGTTTTTTTGAAGGCTGAGCTGTAGATGTTTATATGGATTTCAGCAAGGCATTTGACAAAGTTCTGCATGGAAGGCTGCTCTGGAAGGTTAGATCGCATGGGATCTAAGGAGAGATGGTCGACTGGATAGAAAATTGGCTTCATGGAAGGAAGCAAAGCGTAATGTTGGAAGGTTGTTTACCGGACTGGAGGCCTGCAACACACTAGTAGTGTTGCAGGTTTTGGTGCCGGGCCCATAGCTGTTTGTCATCTGTACCAATGATTTGGATGAGAACATGCAAGGCATGATTAGCAAGTTTGCAGTTGACATTAAAGTGGGTGGTATTGCAGATTTGTGAAGATGGTTGTTAAAATTTGCAGCGGGGTCTTGATCAAAACTGCATATTACACATGCTCTCACCAAAACTCTAAAGGAGAAGCAAGACATCAAGTCCTGTACTCCAATCCTCTTGCAATAATAGCCAATATTCTATTTGCCCCCTGAACTACTTGTTTACTTTGCACATTTAATTAGAATGATGTGTGGATAGGAACTTCTTATTTCCTTTGAACATTATTATTTATGTCTGCATCATTTACAAAATGCTGTCTTGTGCACCAAATTTGATTTCCAATTTTTCACTGAAACTAATTGCTTTCAGCTTCTAAATACTGTCTGCTCTCACATTGGACAAAAAGCTATTTGTTTAATTTTTCTGTTATCTCTTCACAATTTTCCCAACTCTAATTTTTGTGATTGTTTTCAGGGAAATGGAATATGTGGTATTCAAAAATTGAAAGAAAAATACAAGAGATTTTTTAAATTGTATCTTGCTGTTATTTTTCAAGTTAAGACAAAACTTAAATGATTCGTTTTCTTTGATATTATTTTGCTTCATAGTTTTCTCACAAACTTAGATTTGGCAAAGAGTATTGATTCAAGATTTTTTCTTGCTAATGCTGGAAATTACAGGTTCCATTACCATTATCTTCCAGCACCTGCTGTCCAAGACATTCTGTGCACTAGTTAACGTGATGTTTCTGTGCTGAGTTCAAGACAAATACAATTACCTTCCTTGAGCTTGCTATATATATATATATATTGTGAAACCAAATTTGGAGGCTGTAGCTGGTTTTGAGACTTAAACTAACAACAATCCAAAATTCTGAGTTTTTGATTAATAAACAGGTTTCCAGCAAAACAAACATTTAATTTGCTATGGGTTATTTAACCTGGAGAACCTTATATGTTGCCCAGAAATAGAATACAAATAGATTAACTTTCCATCAGGATGATTTTGGAATCCTGTGTGATAAGGAAGAGATCAGATGGGAAGCAAATGGGTAGATTCTGCATTCCATACTTTTCAAGGAAAATGTATGAGGGGAAGAGAAGTTGGTGATGGAACAATAAATCAAGGTGGAATGAATCATCCCTTAACTATATCGCAAAAGTTAGATGATTTTGGTGATGTCATTATGGTGGAGATGGCAAAGGCCGATTTGCTGATTCATGATTCTGGTAGGGTGAAAGGTGAGGTCAGAACAAATTCCCCCTCCTTATTAATGGGAGAGGTGAGCCTAATAAATGGGAAGATGATGGTCCTGTCACTTAATCTGGAGGAAATCACATGAGGAAAAATACCACATTCTGAATGTATAAAGTGATATTGTCTAGTATATTTATGCTTTCATCCTTCTAAAACTGATGCAAAATATTTTATGCAACTTTGTCATTTCTTCAGAACTGCAAAATTTAATTCATTCTCCACGATTAAGATTTGTTTTATTGACAATCCTTTTATTATTTTTATAACAGGGTTTACCATTTCCTTCTTTTTTAGTTGATTTTTTTTGGTATATGTCTCAGCATCATTGGTGATGTTTTTCCTTTCTAAATGTTCATTTTCTGCATTTATCATGTCTGCACTTAAGCAAGGAATCCCTGCCTTAGATGTATGCCCTTAAGAAAATTTCTAAGTTGCCATCTGTTGTACTGTGGGATTTCTGTGCTATCTTTTAGAACAGATAATAACTGGAGGGTCTGACTACATACTGTATTCAGATGGGCAAAAAAATATCATCACTATGGCATTCCTTTGAAGATGAGCAGGGAAGATAATTGAAGTGCTCGTTTTTATTAATTCCATCTGAGTATTTTGCATTCAATTTTGAGCTTCTTATGCAGAAGTTGGCATTAAATTTGTGTATGTTTTGAATATTTCATTGGCATTGCAGATCTGTGGGGTGTCTTGAGATTGCACCCATTTTATTATGTTTTTGTCCTTCGCTCTGTTTTTCATGAGATCTTGGCAAATGATTGCTAACAATGCAAACTGCAGAAGAATGAGCGATCTTGGCTGAGATGAGATTTTGCAATATCAGTCCAGTAGCACACATCCTAACATTCATTGGATTCTTGGGAACTGCACGTAAAGTGAAACTATTAGTTAGAGGGTAAGATTCATAATAGATGCAGCTTTTGAAGATCTGTTGCTCATGTTTAATGGGACACAAAAGTATTTACATGGGAGTAGATCCTATGGGCTTTCGGGGTGGAAGAAAGAAAATTGGAAAGAGATTCATCATTTGAAAAGGCACCTCATAGAGAGTCAAAGTGTCATACAACATGAAAACAAAAGTCCTGTGGTCCAATCTGCCTATGCTGTCCAGTTTTTTAATATCTGAACTAGCCCCATTTGCTTGTGTTTGGCTGATACCCCACTGAACTTTTACTATCTTGTCTAAATATATATTTTGAATGTTGCCATTGTACCAACCTCTATAGCTTCCTCTGGCAGGTCATTCTACACACACAGTCCCCAGTGTGAAGAAATTACCTCTTGGGTCTCTTAAATCTTTCTCCACTCACCTTAAACCTATGTCCTGTATTTGTGAACTCTACCCTGGATAAAGGACTGTGACCATTAACTTAATTATGTCTTTCATAGATATTGTACCCTCCACCTTGTCTATCTTGTGTCCACTTTTTCACCTCCTGATTACTCCTACATTTATATTCCTCAAGGGATTTGCTAGATCCCAGCTGTCTGACATATTTCCCTTTAGTTTTTTTCTTGACTGGAGCTCAATATACCTCATCATCTCAGGTTCACTAAATCTTCTAGCCTTGCTCTTCACTATAACAGGAACATGTGGGTTATAATCTGTGATAGCTCAGGGCACTCAGCACTCATGGTGGCATAGTGGCACAGCTAGTAGAATCACAGCACCAGTGAGTTAGGGGGGGGTGGAGAGTGAAAAGAAAAAGGGGAAATAAAAAATAAGATTAATGTGGTATTAGTGTAAAATGGGTAACTGATGATCAGTATAAACTAAATGGGCTAAAAGACCTGATTATGTCTTTTTATGACTATAATTACTTGGCATAGGATCCAACTGATACAGTGTTGAGTGCACTTGGAAGAAGACTCTAAAAGAAACACTCAGGAATCATTCCAAAGCAAAACTAGCCCGCATTTCGTTACTTTCAGCAGATGGGCAAATCATTCAGTCCACCAACTGTTTCCTGTCACCTTATTACACCCTGATGGTTACACACTAAGCTCTGAAGGCAGATCTTAAGCTTCATTTGATTGACCAGACTGCAGCTGTGCAGTTTATTAGACATTGAAAACTTCAAAGGTTTTCATCGTCACCTTTTCATTCCCACAAATTTATGAGCTGTTCTGGTTTCCAGTCTCTGCTGCCTTCCCGCTTCTCGGCCTAAGCCAGTGATTGTAGAACAAGATGTTTGCTCGTGCTGTGTCTGTACAATTTGTATGTTTCTCTCCACAGATATGAATTCTTAAAAATAGGTGAGAAGAAAATATACAATAATAGTATAGCAGTTATCGATGCAAGCGGAAATCATATCAAACATGATATGCCATGGCTCCAACAGTGCCTGAGACAAATCGATTTACTGCTGGGAGTGATGTTTTATTACTCTGTTTTAGTACAGATTATTAGTCAATCCCAAAGGCAAATATTATTTCACATTGTTGATCTTTCAGTGAAAGACGAATGAGAGTTAGCTTACACTAAAGTTACAGAGTACATCAGGCCTATATTGGGACCATGCTATGTAAGCAAATTGAAAAACACTTTAATTGTATTGTGTGTATTTAAAAAGTGATTACCTTGGTGTGGTTTAATGTACAAATTAAGGTAGGGACAAGGGACTTGAATCTTTCTGCTTCACATTACTGTCGTCTGATTCAATAACAAAAAATACCATATGAGTTTTCCCAAATACTTTTCCTTTATCTGTCTAATACAAAGAATATGCAGCAGCATCAGATTCACATGTAAACATAATTGATTTGCATTTCAGTACTTTGAATTGCATTCATGTGTCACAACTAGGATTGTAGATACTGTGAAGATACTCTGTTTGGAAGAACCACCTTCTAATTTCTTTTATGTTGTTTTTGAGGTCGGAATCCTATTAGCGTGATGTCATAATAGATAATAGGTGCAGGAGTAGGCCATTCGGCCCTTTGAGCCAGCATCGCCATTCATTGTGATCATGGCGGATCATCCATATTCAGTACCCCGTTCCTGCCTTCTCACCATATGCTGATAATAATATTTTGGAGGGTTGATTAAAATGGAATCTTGCTATCAATTTATTTTGAATTGGGCTCTGCATGAAATAAACATTAGAGATATGGGTGTTTCAGTAAATAAGGGTACCAACCTGTGACATGGGTGGCCAAAAGTTGAAAGTTATTAAAGCATATTGAAATACCACAGCATTAAAAATGGGCCTACTTATGATCCTTTTAAGTTAATTTGTGATTAACTTAATACTTTCAAAATTGGGGGAAAATGAGAAAAATAATTATGATTTTTTTTAATACATAAATGAGAAAGAATATAATAATCTTTCATAAAATTCAATGTTAATTTACTAGAAATGTGCCTGGAAACAAGAGCATAAATATATATATATTCTTGCATGCCCATTTGGGACAAGGGGTCAGCTATGTTTAAGGTAGACAAAAGTGCTGGAGAAACTCAGCAGGTACGGCAGCATCTATGGAGCGAAGGAAATAGGCGACGTTTCGGGCCGAAACCGCTAATCAGATGTCAACTGGAAACCAGGCCAAATATGATTTCAAACAGATGATAGCTTGAATCATATAGAACTGCAGACACTACTTAATGGGATTCTCAATGAGTCTTAGAGTAATATAACATGGAGTAGTGCCCTTCGACCCAACTCATCCATGCTGACCAAGATGCCCCACCTCAGGTAGTTGTACACTTTTTAATGGACTGGCCAAGTGTTTATTTCCAAGTATTGTATATGAAGCGGAACAATTTTTATGCTTAGTTACGAGAGATTACATTGTGCACTTGGTGATCTTTCCCTACGTCCTAGGCCCATTCTATTTCAAGATGGCTGCCCCAACTGGGCGCGCCTTGTACACCATGGGCAGCCATTGTTTACTGGATGCTGATCAACCCTCTCCTGAGGAACACGAGTAGTTTTTGCAGAACACAGGGTGAATTTTACTTATCCTTTCCCTCTCCCTTCTCTGTAATTCCACAACCGCATTCAATAGGTAATCTTGAAAAGAATAGTTCGAATAAATGGCAGTGTCAAATATTTATTGTCTCCTTGTTGAAGAAATTTGTTGGTTGAAATTTACATTGAATTGTGTAATATAATAGACAGCAAAAATAGCTATTTTACAGAACTCATGTATGCCAGGCCGCTACAATAGTATACATCTCTACAGGTCCTACACATTCAATTCTCTAAGTTTAACATTTATATAATAGTTAATGTATAGAAATACCTCCTATATTTGCTATTATATTTATTTAATGCTCCTTTGTTCATACACAACCCCACAAATGGGAACTATTTTCTGAATTCTCATTCTTGAAACATTAAGGGACAGAAGTTTAGGGGTAACATGAGGGGGAACGTCTTTACTCAGAGAGTGGTAGCGGTGTGGAATGAGCTTCCAGTGGAAGTGGTGGCGGTAGGTTCGTTGGTATCATTTAAAAATAAAATAAAATTGGATAGGCATATGGATGAGAAGGGAGTGGAGGGTTATGGTATGGTATGAGTGCAGGCAGGTGGGACTAAGGGGAAAAAGTTGTTCGGCACGGACTTGTAGGGCCGAGATGGCCTGTTTCCGTGCTGTAATTGTTATATGGTTATTATGGAATCTTTGTATTTCATCCATATCTATCTATAACTAAAAGTTTCATCTTGACCACTTCCTGTCTGCCTGTATATTGATTTTAGAAAAAACGCTACCTTATATCGCTATGATTTTTGGCCATCTTACTCACAGTCCTCCTCCGCCGACGCAGCCCTGAGGATTTTTCCGATCGATGAAAAATAGAAAAGTTATGAGTGTTTAAAAAAAATCTTAAGATCAGCTGATTGGTCCTCTCGCCTGTCAATCACCACGATGAAGGTAACGCCCCACATTAAATTGAATGTGGTGGCCTACACTGCCTGAAATGCTATGAAATTGAATGTGGTGGCCTACAGTCTGCTTGAAATGGAATTTCAAGAAAAAGCTGTGAGTGAACTGCCAGCCCACCAGCCCTGAGTGACTGAGTTGCCAGCCCACCAGGCCTGAGTGACTGAGCTGCCAGCCCAATAATCCATTTGGCCCACAATGTCACAAATACCAGCCCTCTGGAAAGCAGTCCCTACGGCCATACTAGCACTCCAGAAAGCCCCCCCCGCCCACTGGCCACCAATATTGGAATTGGTGGAGAGGAGGAATATTGCTTTGGGGGACCAGCCCTTCCTTGTGAACATAGGACCCAACGGGTCTCACTTAGTCTAGTTACCTATTAAAACTCTGATCTTGAACGTGCGTGTGTATAATCACATCTTCTCGAAAAGCGACGCGCTAACAGGAAAATGTTTCCATATTCTGGTAGATTTTGTCCCGTGGAGTCCAAAATTGCCTTACCTGAAAAATTAATGCTTTATTTCTCAAGTTATTAATGAAAATGTTCAAAAATCTGAAAACAACTTTGGGAAAAAATAACGTCTGGCTTTCGCTGATGATGTCACAATGGGTCTGCGTGCTGCCGTCTTGGATCTGCGCGTTGCGAGTGATGTCCCCAACCACCTCTCCTCTCCACCGTTATTCAAAAGATGCAGCCCTCGCGCCCCCCCCCCCCACCTCCCCCTCCTCTCCCCCCTCCTCTTCCCCTCCTCCTCATCCCCCCTCCTCTACCCCCCTCCTCTCACACACCCCTCCTCTCACCCCACCCTCCTCTCACCCCCCCCCTCCTCTTCTCCCCCCCTCCTCTCCCCCTCCTCCCCCCCCCCCCCCCCCCGTTATTCAAAAGATACTCGGGGGTTGCTTTCTCTCGGATCCTCGGTCGGCTCCTCTCTCTCCCTCCCCCGGTCTCTCTCTTCCCCCCCCCCCGGCCTCTCTCTTCTCCCCCGGCCTCTCTTCCACCACCCATCCCCCCCCAGTCCCTCTTCCACCCCCCCTCCCCCCGGCCTCTCTTTCACTCCTCCCTCTCCCCCCCTCCCCCCGCCCTCTACGGGCCTGCAAGTTGGGGGCTATGAGTCAGTGGATAGGGCAGGGAGGGGGTAAAAGGAGCCAATGAATAATATTAATATAATATCAAGGGGGGTGGTTTGTGTGTGTGGTTTAATCTGTGTGTGGGAGGTGGTTAGTGTGTGTGATGCCACAGGCCGCCCACCCCCTCCTCCCCACAACCCACAACCGTGCGTTGAGGGGACAGGACCCAACGGGTCCCACTTGGTATAGTAACTATTAAAAGTCTAATCTTGGATGTGTGTGTGTGTTTATTTGTTTGTGTGTGATCACATCTTCTCGAAAAAATGACGCGCTAACGGAAATTTTTTTACATATTCCGGTAGAGATTTTTTCCGTGGTGTCCAAAATCACCTTATCTAAAAAATGCATGCTTTAGTTCACGAGTTATTAATGAAAATGTTCAAAAATCTGAAAAAACTTTGAATCCAAACGAGATGGTCTCGCTGATGACGTCACAATGGGTCTGCACCGCGCGGCCTGCGCTGTGTTCCACGCACTGTGAATGACGTCACCCCCCCCCCCCCCCGACTCGCAGTCCTTTGGCTAACGCCCGCTCACCGTCTGCCCCACTCACCGAGTTCAAATCCTCCCACTCTCTGTCCCTTCCCCCCCTTTCTCTCACCCCCCTCTATCCCCCCCTCTATCCCCTCCCCCCCCTCTATCCCCCCCCCTCTATCCCCCCCCTCTATCCCCCCCCCCTCTATCCCCCCCCCTCTATCCTCCCCCCCCCCTCTATCCCCCCCCCCTCTATCCCCCCCCCTCTATCCCCCCCCCCTCTATCCCCCCCCCTCTATCCCCCCCCCTCTATCCCCCCCCCCTCTATCCCCCCCCCCTCTATCCCCCCCCCTCTATCCCCCCCCCTCTATCCCCCCCCCTCTATCCCCCCCCCCTCTATCCCCCCCCCTCTATCCCCCCCACCTCTATCCCCCCCCCTCTATCCCCCCCCCTCTATCCCCCCCCCCTCTATCCCCCCCCCTCTATCCCCCCCCCTCTATCATCCCCCCCCCTCTATCATCCCCCCCCCCTCTATCCCCCCCCCTCTATCATCCCCCCCCTCTATCCCCCCCCTCTATCCCCCCCCCTCTATCCCCCCCCTCTATCCCCCCCCCCTCTATCCCCCCCCTCTATCCCCCCCCCTCTACCCCCCCCCTCTATCATCCCCCCCCTCTATCATCCCCCCCCCTCTATCATCCCCCCCCCTCTATCATCCCCCCCCCTCTATCCCCCCCCCCCTCTATCCCCCCCCCTCTATCCCCCCCCCCTCTATTCCCCCCCCCTCTATTCCCCCCCCCCCTCTATCCCCCCCCCCCCCCCCCCCCCTCTAATAATATTTAATTTAATTTCGTATTTGCAGCTCAGCAAGCTTGTTAGTATTCTTACATTTCCAAATAATTAACTATAGGCCCTATTTGATATCATCTGCCAATTTCCATGTCTCCCATTCCGAAATCCAGTGGTCTCAGTGCAAATCCAAACCGCTTCTCTTTTCCTGACAGTCCTCAAAACCTTCCTTTGTCCTAACCCTACATTAGAGTTTAAAAAAAAGGACACACAACAGTGCTTGATAACTCAGTGAGTCAGACAGCATCTCTGGAGAATGTGGATAGATGACATTTCGGGTCTGGACCCTTCTTCATGCTCTCTCCTCTTCTTTCTACATTCGAGTACTTTTCAATCTACTCTCCGAATACGCATTCCCTGATTTACACCATGAATCTCATTTATCGTGCCTTTACGTTTACAAAATGATGCTTTACCCATGTGGTGCTGCAGAATAAATGTTTCATCCAGACAGTGCTTTGTAGATGGAAAAACTGGTCCAATAAAAAATTGAGAATAGTTTCACTGTACGTTGAATACACAATACCTCCAGTTGTATTTTATCCTTCACTATTCTGAGATTGTTTTAATTTGCTCCCTGCATTGTGGCGGTGAAATATTTCTTCAAACCTATGTTAATCTTCTAAAGAGAGAGAAGGAAAGCAGATGTCACAGTGGGGCTGCTTTCCGCAATTTATTGCTCTCTGGGCAAGTGGTGGTGCGAGACCCCTACGCAGCACTGCGCCATCCTCCGTGCTCTTCCCGAAAAATTAATTTCCCCTCTCTGCTTTGATGGAGTTGCATATTCATAACTTTTGAGTTGTGAATAATAGTCTGAGAATTTATTGTAGAGGATGGAGATCGGCATACCATTTAAAATGATCCCAAAAGCAATGCAGCCGAAACCGAAAGTCTTTCCGAGCGCTGTCTCTGGGACCACATCTCCGTAGCCCACCGTGGAAATGCTGACCTGTAATCAAATTAAATCCTCATTTATAATCGGCGTTGACAATGGTTATTTTTAACACACTTGTGCCAGAAGAGAATTATATTCTGTGACAAGAGATAGACGGCTTGCTTTGAATTTACATGAAACAACGAAAGAGACAAGAAGGTAAAAGTGCAACGTCCAGGTTCAGGAATAGCTACTTCCCCACAGCCATCAGGCTATTAAACGCAATTCAAACAAAACTCTGAACATTAATAGCCCATTATCTGTTTATTTGCACTTTATCTGTTTAATTATTCATGTGTGTATATATTTATATAATGATATATGGACACACTATTCTGTTCTGTATTCATGCCTACCATATTCTGTTATGTTGAAGCAAAGCAAGAATTTAATTGTCCTATCTGGGACACATGACAATAAACTCTCTTGAATCTTGAAGAGACAAGAAGGTAAAAGTGCCTGAGGTAGCATTAAAAAAAGAGCAGCATGCAAGAAGGCCATTCTATGTTCGCTTTTGCATTGAGCTAGCTAATTAGTCCTAGGACACACTTTACCTCCAGCCTCTATTTATTTCCCTTCAATAGACATCTTGTTGAAATTCTCTATTGAATTGGCTTTCAAGTTGTGAATTACAGATGACAAAAATTGCTGCGTAATATAATATTTATGTTACAACTGTTTTGTTTTACCAATCACTATAAAGTTACCAGCCCTTTAATCACTGTAAAATATTATTTTCACAATCAAAAGAATTCATGATTTAGAACACCTTTATATAGCCTCTATTCAAATCTTCTCTGCTATGAGACCAACCCTAGCTCTTCATGCAGTTTGACAATAGACAATACGTGCAGGAGTAGGCCATTCGGCCCTTCGAGCCAGCACCGCCATTCAATGTGATCATGGCTGATCATCCACAATCAGTACCCCATTCCTGCCTTCTCCCCATATCCCCTGACTCTGCTATCTTTAAGAGCCCTATCAAGCTCTCTCTAGAAAGTATCCAGAGAACTGGCCTCCACTGGCCTGAGGCAGAGAATTCCACACTCACAACTCTCTGTGTGAAAAAGTGTTTCCTCATCTCCGTTCTAAATGCCTTACCCCTTATTCTTAAACTGTGGCCCCTGGTTCTGGACTCCCCCAACATCGGGAACATGTTTCCTGCCTCTACCGTGTCCAAACCCTTAATAATCTTATATGTTGCATTAAGATCCCCTCTCATCCTAAATTCCAGAGTATACAGGCCCAGCCGCTCCATTCTATCAACATATGACAGTCCCGCCATCCTGGAAATTAACCTCGTGAACCTACACTGCACTCCCTCTATAGCAAGAATGTCCTTCCTCAAATTTACAAGCCCAGCCGCTCCATTCTCTCAGCATTTGGAGAGGATGAGAGGCACGGGAAAGATTGTGGTGGTTTCAGGTTTTTCTCCTTTTGTTATGCTAGGCTAAGCAATGACAGAAAGGATACAGATTAAAGCAGTAACATATTAGAATATAGAGCCACACAGCACAGGAACAGGCTCTTCGGCCCATAATGTTTGTGCCGAACATGATGCCAAGTTAAATTGATCTCATCAGCCTGTACATGATTCATATCCCGCTATTCCCTGCATTTCCCTGTGCCTATCCAAAAGCCTATCGTATCTGCTTCCACCACCACCCCAGGCAATGTGTTCCAGGACCCACCACACTCTGTGTAAGATAAACTTGCCCTGTGCATCTCCATTAAACTTTCCCCCTCTCACCATATAGTTATGCCCTCTAGTGTTGGACATTTCTACCCTGGAAAAAAGGTTCTGACTGTCTACCCCATCTATGCCTCTCATCATTTTATTACATCAATCAAGTCTCCCCACAACCTCCGATGTTCCAGAGAAAACAATCCAAGTCTATCCAAGTCTATCCCTGTAGCTGAAACTCTCGAATCCAGGCAGCTTTCTGGTAAACTTCCTTTGCAGCCTCTCCAAAGCCTCCACATCTTTACTGCAATGGGGCGCCCAGAACTGCACGCAAAACTCCAAATGTGGCCTAACCAAAATCCTATAGAGCTGTTTATAATATTAATATATTGTGATAATATCAAAAATACCATTTGATTACATTTGGACCAGCTGAGTGGGTTACTTTAGGCCCGCCATGATATGCTTGGTTGAGCCAGAAGTGAGCACAGTTTAGTTCAATGAATAGACATTATACAGGGAATATGGAAGATATGCCTATTTTCTGTATCACGGGTCAGGGGTGAGTTTAAGTTTAAAAAGACGTGGGATTTCACATACCATTCCTAGACAAATGGAGCCTGGTGTTTAGGTGTGTGGAAAATACCTGGGAGCTAGGACACTTATTTTGTGATTTCTTTGTTACTGCAGCAACATGCCAGCATCTGACTGCACATGGGCAGCTGGGCTTAAAAATATAGGTTACTGATGAAATAGTGCTGAGAGAATTAAACAGCAGTGAAAGACAAGTGGGAACATTGAGTGCAAAATGATTAATATATAAATAGGAACTGCAGAGGCAGACTTGTGCTAATCCTGGGTAATGAAAGCAAGGAAAACCCCAAACAGGACCTGGTGGAGAATTATTTTACAATAGAGAGAATTAAAGATAAAACAGAGTGAGATAAAAATGAACTGGATAAAAATAAACAAAACCGATATAAAACAATGGAACCTAAGTAGAAAATGGAAATACATCTGGTATTAAGGAATTAGATTGTAGAATGAAAAGTGGAATTGAAAATAAAGAAAAATAGATTCAGCTATTTGGTAAATCAATACAATTTAGCCAAAAGAGATCAAAGCATGACATTTCTCCATTTCCAGCATATTTCTGCAGATATCAGCAAAACTGGTGCAGAAGATAACAATTTTAAGCACAATTTGCCCTCGCCACAATTGAATTTTCCTAATCTTTTGTGCTGGTTAAAACATGAAAGCAGGCCAAGCCATTAAACTAGCTCGGCACTGAAGGTGAATTATCACCCTTGGGAGATTCTACAAATTATACTTTATAATCCTTCCAGAATGTTCCAAAATGTCTGAGGGCCAAGGACATTGATATTAAAATGCCTTATTTTGGGTTATGAAAATTCTGATTGTAGCATCGCAATATGTTTGGAAAATACGCTTGTATATTTTACAATGATTTTAAGCAATTTAAAATCAGGTTACCCAGTCAGTGGAATGAAAATCTGATTTGTGATGCAGTTTTCTAAAATTAGCCAATTCTCAAACTATTAATCAAACTACAAAAATATCCATTTTAAATAACTTAATATGATGTATTTTAACATTATCTGTTTGTTTTCATTTTTGATATACCTGGCTGATGAAGATATAGATCTGAGGGGAAACTCTCTGTGGGGGTGAGGGAATATTTTTCAAAGTGAGATCAATCTGACGAGTATTTTCTCACAGAATGACTGATTGGAACTTAACCAGAAACTCAGTTTATGGATTTTTTTTAGCTAAGTAAGCGTTTATTCAAATTAAGAACCTAACTGCTCTGGAATGACATAGATGATTTGTTACATTATAGGAAACTTTAACTACATTGCAGTGAATCATGAGACGAAGATTGCTGATGATCCTTGTTTTCGGCCTTCAGGTCAAGAAACGCAATGTAATCAACTTTAATTTAGTTTAAGGATGCAGCAGGGAAACAGGCCCTTCTGCCCACATAGTCCATGCTAACCATCAATCACACTAGTTCTATGTTATTCCACTTTCTCATCCACTCCCTACACACTTGGGGCAATTTACAGAGACCATTTAACCTACAGAGTTGCATATCTTTGGGATGTGGGAGGAAACTGGAGAACATGCAAACTCAACAGGTGCTGTCTGCACCCAAGATCAGGATTGAACCCGGGTCTCCAGTGCTGTGAGGCAGCAGCTTTACCTGCTTTCTAAAGTTCTCTTTAAAAAGGTTTCTGTTTTAAAGTATGTAAGAAACTATGCTTTGGTAAATGAGGAGATAGCTTCTGAAAGACAGAATTTTAAATGTGTGGGGATCGCATGTAGTGCAAGTGGGAGCTGTCGGGCAGCCAATCCAAATCATCTATTACACATTAAAAATCTTAAAACAAGATTAAAACTTTGATTTGACTCCTTTCAAATTGCTGTGTTCAGATTTGGTCCTTTTAGACAACGATTGATGTAGAATCATTGGAATAGATTTAGAGATAGTTTACAAGAACAAAACCTGAACTAGGATGAAAAAAAATGAATATATTCATTTCAAAGATGTGGAGAAAATGGTCAAGATGAGTAAGATTACCAAGAGTTTATATCATGACAGATTATTTCAAGTGGAATATAGGGAGTTTATTTGTATAAAACTCACATCATAACAAAACTAAATTAAAAATAATTACGCAGTCTTTTTCAGTATTCATTTTTCATAATTTCTCTTATTTGCTGGTTTGCTTCCCTTGCCATTGTAGTCTTCACATGTTGTGGACTAATGGTGACAGCCCCTCTCACTACCGTTAACAAGGACATGGCTGAAAACAATCCAAATGTTGGACTGTTTCATCATTTCAAAACGGAATAGTATCAAATTTAAATTCACTCCAAGTTGTTGGTGCAGATCAAGGGTGTACCAAGGGGAAAGGTCACACTTGGTTCAACGTAATCCATATTAGCTTAAGAAGGGTCAGATCTGCAGTACTCATTGCTTATAAAACACTCATATTTTGAGGGTATTACAGAGGTGCCATTGACCCAATCACAGTTGGTTCATAAAGGATACTTTTACCCCTCGTTCTTACAATGATACCTCTTCCTCATAACACCCCTCACACTAACCTTGAGGTCTGAGTATAAACACTATGCAAACAAATGACTGTAGTCCAGTCATTTAAGATGCTCATGTCGTACTCACCGCAGCCCACCACCAAGCGTGGGGTATGGATGTGAAGTTAGTTCCGGGAACATCATGTTCAACAGAAAAGACCAGAGCAGAAAAGGAAAATATGCCCATTGCTATAAAGAGGAAAAGGCAGCCAACCTGCTGGTAACATTGCTTCAACGTGAAGCCAAATGCCCTCAGTCCAGTCGAATGGCGGGCCAGCTTTAAAATGCGAAAAATTCTCATAAGCCTCATGATCCTCAGCACTTGGCCAACTTTCCCCACTCTGCCCACCCTCTCTATATCCTGACCATGCTTCCCGTAGTCATCATCCTCAAAACATTCCAGGGTGATCTGGAGATAGAAGGGGAGGATCGCAATGAGGTCAACGCCATTGAGAGTACTTCGTGCAAATTTCTTAATATCAGGAGTGGTCAATACTCTGAGGACATACTCTGCAGTGAAGAAGATGATGCAAATGGTTTCCACATGCTCCATGTAGGTGTGCCCACTCAGCTGGCCAGCTGGACTTTTGTACTGCATTTCTTCAACTGTGTTCAAGGCCATGGCTACGATAGAGACTAACACAAACATACTGGAAGTCAATGCCATCAGTTTGGCTATAACTGAAGAGAAAGGGTTTTCCACTAAGTTCCAGATGACTCTTCTCTGGCGACCATACATCAAGTCCCTGAAATGTTCTTCATCTTCTTCCACTTCCAGTTCAGCCTGGAGATCTCGCTGCACCTTTAGCTGCTCATTTAACTCATCTTGCCTCTCCTCAAAGGAGATTCTGCAGCACCTGTTGCTATGTTTGATCCGTATTCCCCAATAGTGGATCTCTTCAAGAAAGTTTCTGGGGCAGAGCTCATTTTTAATCCACAGGACTCCTGTCTTGTAGAAGTTAAAGATGTGGTGAAAGATCGCAGGATCCCGATCGAAGAAATATTCATTGTCTTTGACACTGTAGTCATCACACAGATCCAGTTTCCTCGTGGGATCAGTGTAAGTAGCCAATCTTCCAATTCTGGTCTTTGGAAATCGAGCAGCAGCGCGGTAGTTGATCTGGAACATTCTGCCTCCAACGTTAATATTCAAATTATAGTCTTTAAAGGGAGAGCGTAGTTTGGACTGAGGGACAGTTGATAACTCTTGATCAGAGTCTGATTCGTCATCATATTTAATTTCATAATCACACCCAAGGTCCTGCATGGAACTCCATTGTTTTAAAGCTCTTTCTTTCACTAGTGCAAAATCACTCTGCGGGTGCTGCAATGCATTTAAACTCTGCCTTTGTTTGTAGTTTGCAAACAGACTCTGACGTCGTTGCTTGAATTTTAACATTTCTGCCTGCTGTTCCTGCTTAATAAAGAACCTGCCTGTTCAATCAAAGCGACGAGTGAATTGAACTGCATTGTTTATTAAACTAAGGAGTGTTAAAGTCGTGCTTGAGAATTGCTGCTGACCCCTTTAATATGCTGACTGTGAGGATCTAAGAGCTTAGGTGGCTATTTAGATATTATCCCATTTCATCTGCTTCCACCCACTGACACTGACGTCTTTCTTGGCTGTTCACTGACAAATCTAATTATTTTGTAACGCGGGAGGTGGGAGGCAGAGGGAGGTTGTGAATAGGGAAGGAATGTTTTAGAATCAATAATCTTCCAAATGATGTTTCTCATCCTTGACCTGTTATCAACTGCACCATCATTAGGTTTTAGGACACCTTATGCTATTAACTTGAACACAAGGTTCAAGATCATTTTAGGATTATTGATAAAAGTTTAATAAAAGATGCTGTGAGAACACCACAGCAAAGGACTGATCATACAATAACCTGGATTGTTCAAATAGGCTTTCTGCAATACTTTCAGGGTAAATATGACGCCTTGTCAGAACAATCCTGAAATTAGGTCATTTAGTACAAATAACACAAGAAGAAGCTATGGTTACAAAATCATAAAAGCAGTGACTGTCCTTTTTTCCTCAGTCAACCGGTTAGAAATAGTATCTGCATTGTGCCATCTGTACAAACTAAGGATGATGAGGACTGCTATTGAAACTTGATCCTGTTTTCCGCCTGCCCTGTAGTCACAGAATATATTGAATTCTAATGCATTACTGTTGTGAGGCAAATGAAAAATTCTAAATTACTTAAAATTTAAGCTTTAAGCAACTCATTTCTGTAATACACATCTTCAAAGCGCCTGGAAATTATCGCTGAGTCCGCAGGCTTCGATGGCCTGAGACCCCGCACATGCGCACACTTCATTCTCCACTCCTATTTATAAGTTGAGACGGTCAGGAGGTTTAGTACATCTTGATGACCGTCGCAGCACTGGAGCTTCAGGAGATAATGGTGTTTCAATAGCTGGTGGGACATATATTTCTTGGTCATCAACTTCACTCGTATTGTTATTCAGATTCACAATTTTAGAATTTCTTATAGAAGTTTCCATAAGGGGTGATGGGAGTGTTGGAGGAAGTTCTCGATTAATATTATCAAAGAGTGATGGAGCTGATGGAGAAGACGGACATGGTGCAAGGTCACGAAGTGAGACAGTTGACTGATATCCATCCTGATACTTGATAGTTGCATAAGAAGGGTTGACATCAGTCAGTTCAACTTCCTCAACAAAGGGCTCATTCTTAATTGATCGGACATACCGACGAAGCGACACAGGCCCAGGGCTCGTCAACCATGATGCGCACACTTCATTTACATTTTGTGCTTTTGCAGCATGTTGTTGCTTGAGTTCATTGGAAACCAGTCTTGTGCCCACTGATAATAATTGGGGCTCAGAACACACTGCATTTATGATGGTGAAACTGTCAGCAAGTTAGTACATTTGCAGTGTTTCCTTAAGCAGGGAACATTCTCTGTATTTGCATTACGCTCTTGTGAGATAACAGTTACATGACATGCCTGCTTCACAACAGCATAACAATTTCACAGATAGTCTGCAACATGCAGTTTGCACCAACGGTTATCACATGAATGATTAATCTGATGTCCTATTTATGAATTACAGTCCCTTTACCTGAACATGCTATGTCCTTGAAGACATTTGAGTACCTATGTGGCTTAATACAGAAATCTCTAAGATGTGCTTTTCTACAAACTATGCTTCTTCTAACCTTCATCAGCAAAATCTAGTGAAAACATAAAAGAGTTCCCTAGCAGCTGTCTGGTCCATTTTAAAGAATGGCTCGATTGTAATCATGTATTGTCTTTCTGCTGACTGGCTTGCACGCAACAAAAGCTTTTCACTGTACCTCAGTACACGTGACAATAAACAAAACTGTAACTGTGACTGTAAGAATGGGTTTGTTGTCCTTTAACAGGTGTCAAACAGGTTTCCCAATGTAAGAGACTTCAGTGGAGTGCAGAGATGCTGCCAGCCGCAATCAGGAAAGCAAATGTCTGGGACTTCACACATCAATCAATCAATCAATCAATCAATCAATCAATCAGTTTTATTTATCACATTGCACATAAAGTGCAAGTGAAATTAATTTGCCGGCAGCGGTAAAATGATAAAGAACACACAAAAACACACAAAAAATTTAACACAAACATCCACCACAGCATTCATCACTGTGGTGGAAGGCACAAAATTTGGCCAGTCCTCCTCCATTTCCCCCCGTGGTCAGGACCTCAACCCTCCGCAGCCGCAGCTGCGGGAGTCCAGATGTAGACAGGTAAATGTCCAGGTAAGTCCAGAATCGGCTCTTCCCCATGCTTGTGGGCAGTTACAAATCTTGCAAAGGTAAACAGAGAGTTTGTATTGGAAGACTTGACTATAGCCATTTTTTTGCATTGTCACTTGCCAAAATCCTAAAATTCACCACTAAGCAGCAGTTTAAGAAGCAAACTCACCTCTTCATTTCATCTGTAAATATTTCATCTGCGCAGAGATTGCCGTGCTGTCATCTTGAGAGGTTGCCGGAGTTGCTTGGCATTATACTGCCCTTTCACCTTACGCCAGCAGTCATTGATCCGGTTGATCAGCACAGACAGCTAGAGGGGCTTTTGTCTGCATCCTCCACGTGGATCAATTGGGAGAAATGTTCCAAACTCTTGGTTGGCCAGAGGTGGATAGATTCCTTGCTTGTGGAAATTGGCCCATTTGCGTGGAGCACCATGCACCTACTCCATCTGGGCCAAGAACTGAAAATGTTGGAGATACTCAAAATGTCAGGGTGCATCCATGGAAAGAGCAACAGAGTTAAGATTTTGACTTCCCTAAAATGCTGAGCAAGACATGCCCAATGGGTCAGCTTAGGTGAGTCCTCCATTTCTGGTTCCCCAATGAGCAACCCCCTACGTTCTTTTGTCTATGTTCTCACTCTTATTACTCCCATTCACTCATTGATGAGAGAACCCAGTTACACTCTCTCCCCATGGGCACCCCTAGTTTTACCCTCTTTGAGACATTTCTCCCAACCCCACTTTCCCCACAGATCAACAAATTTTCCTTTCTCTCCTTCCCTGTTCTTAGTTTAGCATTTAAGAAATGATATCTAGTTTCAAACAGAGCAAATTAATTTTAATTGAGGTTAATCACTGGCAATATTAGCCCTCTGATTGTGCCCCCAGCCATTAATGAGAGATGCGTTGGGAGATTTAACAGGATGTGGATTGCTAGCATACATTAATGTCAGTGCAGGATTCAGCAGAATAATAACGAAGGCAGAAGTTTTTTTTTTAAATTACAGAGGAAGTGGTGAATTGGAAGGAGAAAGACTGGGGGAGCTGCACTAACATAAAAAAAATATCAGCAAAAATGCAGTCAAAAACCAGAGCCACACTGGAGGTTGAAGGGAAGAGGACTTGCAATCAAAAGCAAATGGACCAGATTCGTATTGACGTGGCCTGATGCCATGCTCAGCCCCACACTATTGGGGCAGCACGGCAGCACAGCGGGAATGTTGCTGCCTTACAGCGCCGAACACCTAGGTTCGATCCGGTGCTGTCTGTATGGAGTTTGTACAATCTCCTTGTGACCACGGGTTTTCTCCCACACTCCAAAGACGTACAAGTTTGTAAGTTAATTGGCTTGGTATAAGTGCAAATTGTCCCGTGTGTGTAGGATAGTGTAAATGTGCGGGTATTGCTGGTCGGTGCGGACCCAGTGGGCCGAAGGGCCTGTTTCCACACTGTATCTCTAAACTAAACTAAACTAAACTATAAGATAGACACAAAAAGCTGCGTAACTCAGCGGGACAGGCAGCATAGGAAGGAATGGGTGACGTTTCAGGTTGAGACCCTTCTTCCTTCCTATATACTATATTATTCTTACAGCTGCCCTCCTGGAGGGTACAGTCGAATGTGGGAGGGACCTTAGGCTTCAGGTGCTGGATCCGGAGGCACCTTTTTTAAACAGTCCTAAAAGCTCGTGGAGGTCTCCAGTTATCAGAGGTATCCCAGAACAGGTCATTAAAAATAAATCCAAAATGAATACATTTGCTTAAGTCACGCTTGAGTGCCAGAAACTAATGTAAAATTTAAATAATATTAAAAGGATATTCCCTGATGTAAAGCTGAGGGATTGGATGCGGTCAGGTGCCCTGGCATCTCATGTAGATTTGTGTTGCTATTTTCAGGCACAGACATGAGAAATGAGCAGTCCTTTGGACAGTCACAAGAAGGTGGTTCTCTGCAGAGGCTGTGATGGAAGAGCAGCAGCACACAGCTCACTGGGACCATTCAGCAGCTGAAGTCCCCATGTGCTTGCTGGGCTTCGCCATACAGCTTGACAGAGGTTATCAACCCTCTCTCCCCTCTCCTGTATCCACCTATCACTTGCCAGACTTTGTCCTGCCCCCACCTCTTCAGGAACTAAGGAGCAAACTAAAAATGGAGAACGTAAGGGCAAAAAGGGGCCAGGAGATAGCTCTGGCGGGAAGTATAAAAGCCAATTCCCAAAGATTTTATAAATACATAAGGGGGAAAAGGGTAACTAGAGAAAGAGTGGGACCTCTCAAGAATAAAAGCGGTCACCTCTGTGTGGAGCCACAGGAGATGGGCAAGGTCCTCAATGAGTATTTTCCTCTGTTTTTACCGAGGAGAAAGACAGTAGGATGGAGGAAATTGGAGCAGTCACTGGAAGGCACTGAGAGCAGTCAGGGTTACCGTCGAGGAAGTACTGAAGGTACTGTCGTGTTTGAAGGTAGACAAATCTCCGGGGCCTGATCAGATATATCCAAGGACATTGCGGGAAACTAGAGAGGAAATTTATGAGTCATCTTTAAATATAGGAGAGGTGCCAGAGGATTGGAGGGTGGCAAATATTGTGCCTCTTTTCAAGAAGGGCTACAGGGAAAATGCTGGGAACTATAGGCCAGTAAGCTTAACATCTGTACTTGGTAAGTTACTGGAGAGTATTCTGAGGGATAGGATATACAGGCATTTGGATGGGCAAGGCTGATTAGGGACAGTCAGCATGGTTTTGTACGTGGGAGGCTGTGTCTCACAAATCTGATGGATTTTATTGAAGGCGTGAGAAAAAAGGTTGATGCGGGCACTGTCGGTGTTGTGTACATGGACTTTAGTAAGGCGTTCAACAAGGTGCCGCATGGTAGGCTGCTCTGGAAGGTTAGATCTCATGGGATCCAAGGAGAGATAGCTGAATGGATAGCAAATTTGCTCCATGGAAGGAAGCTGTGGGTGACGGTGGAAGGTTGCTTCACAGACTGGAGGCCTGTGACTAGAGGTATTCCACAGGGTTCGGTGTTGGGCCCGGTACTGTTTGTCATCTACATCAATGATTTGGATGAGAACATACAGGGCAAGTAAGATGGATGAAGGGGTGCCAGTGGATGTAGTGTATCTAGACTTTCAGAAAGCCTTTGATAAGATCCCGCACGGGAGACTGGTGACTAAAATTAGAGAGAGAGAGAGAGAGAGAGAGAGAGAGAGAAAGAGTGAGTGAGAGAGAAAGAGAGAGAGAGAGTGTGTTTGTCTCTGTGTGTTGTAGATCTAAATTTAATCCAAAACAATTTGCAGAAGAGGAATGCAATATGAATGCTAATGAGATTTTTGAGCTCCTATTATTAATCCTGATACTAATGAGGGTATTGTCATAATATGAACCACAGAAGTGTTTCTATATATGGATCATAAGGGAATTTTGCAACTGATCAGCAATTGATTTTAATTCGTTGCTTACAAAGCTTTGATCTGCACCTCATAATTATCATCATATTGGAACAATTTTACATGAAATGGTGAAAATGAAAGGTGTGTTGTACTCTTGTAAAGGTAAACAACTGTAATCAGAATTTTATTGTGTTGTTTTGCTAAATGATTAGAATTTCAATGGATTTCCAATTTGAATGTTAAAAATAGAAGCTAAATCCCAAGACTACAAAAGTTAAACCTCTTATTGTTTGACTGATCTGTGCAGAAATAAATTGGTGCCCCAGGGGAGAGTGATTTGTAAAAGCTGCTTTCCTGTGACTAAAAATGGTTAGAGCTAGAGTAGGAAGCATTCTGCTTCAATGAGTGAATTTAATGAGATAGACCACAGATCCGGCCAAACTCATTTAGTTGTGCGGCCTTGAATTAGAATGTATTTGGTTCACTGTCTCCAGGCACAATGGATAACACACAGATAGACATTCAGTATGTTGACTGAACGTTGGAACGTTCCGTGTGACATTGATGCATCATAAAAGTGGCCTGTATCCTTCACGGAACTGGGTCAATATTTGGAGAAAGACAATAGATGTGGACGGGAGGCCATTTGTCCTATTGTGCTTGTGCCAGACAAACAATATAGTACAGCACAGGAACTTCAGCCCACATCATGTGATGCAGCGGTACCATAAGGATTGCTGATTTCAGTTCATGACGTGGATAGATCTACATCTCCGAATATAGATTTGAAAAATTCTCTTTTAAGGGGCCTTTTCTTCTATTTCTACTTTCCACCTTTTCTTTTTTATTTTATTTTTTTATTTTTATTTTTTATATCCACACTTCACATTTTTCTACTCTCTACCATCTATTTTTCCACTCTTTCCCCTTTCTATTGTTTTCTTTTTTTTCTTGTCTTGCCTACTCATAACATAAAACTAGAGGTTGTACATAGAATGGATTACGGTATGACATAGTTGGCACCTAAAATTAGGTGCCACTGTATTGTTTTGTATTGTATTAACTTCTAATAAAATAAACAAAATAAAAAAAAAAAGGAACTTCAGCCCACAATGTTCATGTCAAACATGATGCCAAGATAAATCCCTCCCATTTGCCTACACGTGACCCATATCCTTCCATTTCCTGCACAGACATGTGCCTTTCTGAACGCTTCTTAAACACCACTGTCACCTTCGCCTCCATCACCACCCCTGGCAGCACGTTCCTGGCACCAACCATCCTCTGTGTTAAAAACTTGTCCTACACATCTCCTTTAAACTTTGTTCCTCTCACCTTAAAAGAGACGAAGACCTATGTAGACTATTCCCACATCCTGCTTTCTGTCCAAGTTTCTAAATAGGATGAAGGTCCTCGTCTCCATGACCTTTTAGGCAGAGCGTTCCTGACCTCCATCGCAATTTTGCTGAATTATTGCATTTAATGTCCCCTCTTGTTGGTCATATGTTAGTCGTATTCAATATTGCATTCTCCTTTCTTTGCATCGAGCCCCTCTTTCACTTATGAAAGTGAATGCAAAGCATTTATTTAGAACTGCACCCAATTCCTCTGACTTTACTCAGATTACCTTTACGCTATCTGCTGTTCTTTTGTAATTCCCTCTCCCTTTAGATAATTTTTTAAATATTAGGTTTCCGTTGCTGATGCCAGCTTGTGCTTTTGTTTCATGCATTGTGGTTTTACAATTTCCTTTAATTTGGTGTTGTAAGATCTACAAGCGTACACAAAAAAAACACAAAATAATTGTGGATAGGAAACCATTGCCACGAATTCCCATATATAGAATATATATCACTGAAAATGATAATCAGCTCAACTGGTCTCAACCCCCCTCCCCTCCCCTGTACTTCAAATAATCTTGTCAAAAAGTCTATTGTTTTCTCCCCATTTATTTATTTAATTTCCTATATTATTAAAGCTTTATTTCAGACACAGGTCCATATAACACATCAAACAGTACAAAGAATTACAAAGATACATAAAAAAATTGCATATTAGCCTAAAATATATATAAGCTATTGCACCAATGCCGTCTTAGCCTAGAATATATATATAATAATCAACATTGACAGGTTGGAAAAGGGTTTTATATGCTGGGATATGGAATATTTAAACAAGGTGAAGGGAGCAAATTTTAAAGTAGATGTGCGAGGCACATATTTTTACAGAGTAGTGGGGGGGAATTGGAACGTGCTCCCAAGTGTGGTGGTGGACGTCAGATACGATAGTGGCCTTTTACAGGCTTTTAGATAGACGCATGGTTAGAACATAGAAACATAGAAAAATAAGTGCCCATTCGGCCCTTCGAGTCAGCACTGCCATTCAATATGATCATGGCTGATCATCTAAAATCAGTACTCCTTTCTGGCTTTTTCCCCATATCCCTTGATTCTTTTGGCCTAAGAGCTAAATCGAACTCTCTCTTGAAAACATCCAGTGAATTGGCCTCCACTGCCTCCTGCAGAAGAGAATTCCACAGATTCACAACTCTCTGGGTGAAAACGTTTTTCCTCATCTCAGTCCTAAATGGCCTATCCCTTATTCTTAAACTGTGACCCCTGGTTCTGGTCTCCCCCAACATTGGGAACATTTTTCCTTTCATCTATTTGCGGCACTGAGGCGCAATGGTAGAGTTGCTGCCTTGCAGCGAATGCAGCGCCACAGACACGGGTTCGATCTGTACGGAGTTTGTACACACTCCCCGTGACCTGCGTGGGTTTTCTCTGTGATCTTCGGTTTCCTCCCACACTCCAAAGACGTACAGGTATGCAGGTTAATTGGCTTGGTAAATGTGTGTGTGTAGGATAGTGTAAATATGGGGGGATTGCAGGTCAGCGCGGACCCGGTGGGCCGAAGGGCTTGTTTCTGCTCTGTATCTCCAAACTAAACAATCCTTTCAGAATTTTATATATTCCTAAATAAGATTCCCTCTCATCCTTCTTGCTATTGAGGGAGTGCAGCGTAGGTTCATTCCCGGGATGGCGGGACTGTCATATGTTGATAGAATGGAGTGGCTGGGCTTGTATACTCTGGAATTTAGAAGGATGAGAGGGTATCTTATATAAGAATATTAAGGGATTGAAGATGCAGGAAACATGTTTCCGATGTTGGGGGAGTCCAGGACCAGGGGCCACAGTTTAAGAATAAGGGGTAGACCATTTAGAATGGAGATGAGGAAAAACAATTTGACCCAGAGAGTTGTGAATCTGTGGAATTCTCTGCCTCAGAAGGCAGTGGAGGCCAATTTTCTGGATGCTTTCAAAAGAAAGTTAGATAGAGCTCTTGAAGATAGCGGAGTCAGGTGATATGGTGAGAAGGCAATAGACAATAGGTGCAGGAGTAGGCCATTCGGCCCTTCGAGCCAGCACCGCCATTCAATGTGATCATGGCTGATCATCCCCAATCAGTACCCCGTTCCTGCCTTCTCCCCATATCCTGCCATCTCCCCATGACTACTATCTTTAAGTGCCCTATCTAGCTCTCTCTTGAAAGTATCCAGAGAACCGGCCTCAACCACCCTCAGAGACAGAGAATTCCATAGACTCACAACTCTCTGTGTGAAAAAGGCAGGAACGGGGTACTGAATGTGAAGGATCAGCCATGATCATAGTGAATGGCGGTGCTGGCTCGAATGGCCTACTCCTGCACCTATTGTCTATTCTAAATTCCAGTGAATACAAACCCAGTCGACCCATTCTTTCATCATGTCTTTCCTGCAATCCCAGGAATTAACCTGGTGAATTTACGCTGTACTCCCTCAATAGCAATAAAGTCCTTCCTCAAATTAGGAAACCTGGGTGCTCCGCCCACAAGTAACAGCTGATCCAGACTCCAAAGTCTGATCCATTCACCACCGACTTCCCCAGTGACATATGTTGCCAGTGAGTACACAGGATGTACAGAATATTTGGACGTATGTAGCCTTATGTTTTGTATTCTAAATCTTAACCTTTCCAAATCATTTTCCCTTCTTAAATGCAAAACGAGAAATATTGCCCCATCTCCCTTATCTTCACCACAAGGTGTGGGCAATTGTACAAAGGCCCAGCAAAATACACAAAACATCCCCTTTCTCAAATCAGATTAAATCAGTGAAATACTTGCACAAGAATGATTTTTTATATCAGATACAATTCAATTTATCTGCAGCTATTCAATTTCCTTCCAGTCAATTTTGATGAAAAATTGCCTTTTGTGGACTTGCTATTTTTGATTTTTAATCAACAAGGAGGAAGCTGCTGAAGCGGCTTAAAGGTCTTATTTCATTTTTCCTGATTTACTTTTTTAAATGTTATTTCCATCGCTTGGGTGAACTGTGGTTTTAAATTACCTTGTTCCTATCAGCTAGACATCGTGCAGCTGGAGATTTACTCCTGGTAGCCAGAGATCAGAACGGCACTGTTGATTCATTCATGGCGCTGCAGTCAATGAATAGACAGGGTTGCAGGTTCACACCAAAGAATCTGGATGAACTTTAAGCATGGAGTGGGAGCATCCCTAAAGTAGTGCTGGAATAAAACAAATAGTGCTGGGGGCAAGGCATGGGAACTCCAAAAAGCATGTTTTCTTATACAAGCAGGAATATAGACAGAGAAGATATAGTGACTCAGCAAAGAATAAAGTTGGATAGGACATAGAATATAGAGCATGAACTGGTCTATGTTCTTGCCCATGCCGAACTGGATGCCGACCAAATCCTATCTCCCTGCACATAGAGTCATAGCGTGGAAACAAGCCCTTTGGCCCAACATGCCCCATCTAAACTAGTCCCACCTGCCTGCATTTGGCTCATATCCCTCTAAAACTACCCTATCCACATATCTGTCTAAATGTGTCTTAAATGTTGCCCTAGTTCCTGCCTTAGCTAACTCCTCTGGTAGCTTGTTCCATACACCCACCACCCTTTGTGTGAAAACGTTACCCCTCAGGTTCCCAATAAATCTTTCCCCCCTCCACTTAAACCCATGTTCTTTGGTTCTCGATTCCCCTACTCTGGTTTACCTGATCTATTCCTCTCATGATTTTGTACACCATTATAAGATCACCCCTCATCCGGGGTGGAAGATTGCAACCTTCACGTGGTCCGCCCTGTTTCGACTAATGCAATCAACTCGACGTGCACAAACGGAAGATCAAATAGAACAAGTTGTCCAACAACTTTAGGCTGTGCACGCCACACGAAAGAAGACCCCTCATCCACCTGCGCTCCAAGGAATAAAGCCGTAGCCTGCTCAACATCTCCCTATAGCTCAGTCCCACGAGTCCTGGCAACATCCTGGTAAATCTCTTTAAATTTTGATGAAACATCCTGGTAAATCCTTTCAAGCTTGACATCTTTCCTATAACATGTTGACTAAAACTGAACACAATACTCTAAATGTGGCCTCATCAATGTCTTATATAACTGCAAAATGACCTCCAAACTTCTATACTCATATCCCATATCCTTCTATTCCCTTGTAAGTTGAAAATCAAGGAGAATGCAGATTAAAATGATCATGATTTTGAACCTGAGGAACTTTTAATTCTAATGTGTTCATTACAGTTACCCCCAGTGTCACAAAGGGAATATTATATATTTTGGCACAGACATTGTGGCCAAAGGGCCTGTTCCTGCACTGTACTGTTCTATATTCTATGTAAACTACCTGCTGTGCATGTGCATAGATTGTATTTATGTATAGTATAATTTGATTTGTGTATGAAGGAAATGCAGGTTTAAACCAAAGATAGACACAAAATGCTGGAGCCACTCAGCAGGACAGGCAGCATCACTGGAGAGAAGGAACGGGCGACGTTTCGGGTCGAGACCCATCCTCGGACTGAGGAAGGAACTCAGGAACTCTCAGCTGTTCCCAATGTTGGGCGAGTCCCGAACCAAGGGCCACAGTCTTAGAATAAAGGGGAGGCCATTTAAGACTGAGGCGAGAAAAAACTTTTTCACCCAGAGAGTTGTGAATTTGTGGAATTCCCTGCCACAGAGGGCAGTGGAGGCCAAGTCACTGGATGGATTTAAGAGAGAGTTAGATAGAGCTCTAAGGGCTAGTGGAATCAAGGGATATGGGGAGAACGCAGGCACGAGTTATTGATTGGAGACGATCAGCCATGGCGGTGCTGGATCGAAGGGCCGAATGGCCTCCTCCTGTCCCTATGTCTATGATCTTTTGTTTGAATTTATTTGAAATTGTATTATTTGATTTGACGATAGCACGCAAACAAAAGGTTTTCACTGTATCTTGGTATGCGTGACAATAATAAACCAATAGCATTCAACTTGGACATGACATCACGACCGCCACTCCTAACCTCTTCACTCATTCAGAGGGGCCGTGGTTTTCGCCCGACAAGTAGTTCAGATACAAAGAAATTGCAATGTATTGGAAAGAATAAAGCAATTGTCATGCCTTGTTCTAGTTCTGTGACACTCATCCCTGCCGCATCTCAGTTAGGAACTCTCAGGTGTGCCTTTATTATCCAAGTGCCTTGATTATTGTATTATTTTGCTAATCACCCAGGTTACACAACAGCAACAATTGAATACAACTAACATTATTGTTCATCTTTGAAACTGGATCAGCATCCCAATGATATTAAAATTCATAACCACGATTCTCACTCTGTATTCATAGTCCAGGACCTCTGCACTACATCAATGGTCCTTTATTGTCACATGTATTATTTAAGGTACAGTGAAATGTGATTTACCACAGTCATACCAGAAAAAAAAGCCACAAGGCACACAACTACATAAAAGTTAACATAACATCCACCGCAGCAGGTTCCAGATTTTAATCACAACAAATTCAGTGAACCCCTCAGCTACCTATGATTCAAGCTTCCAAATCCTTTCTTGTAACAAAATATAAACAGATATCAAGGATTTGGATCATTGAATGGAGAACATTGGTTTACAAATATCAATTTTTATTATTGTAAAATACAGGAAAATCATTATTAAGGGAACAATTCTCATGCCATCTGCACATCAGCGATTTCTGTCTGCAATGGCTGGTCTAGAGAACTCGAATAGACTGGAGCTGACATGCATCACGGACCAAGTTAGTCTCTCTATCTTCCTCCCCCCCCACCAAAGGTGAAGTTCACATAAACTTGCTCGAAGCATATTCAATAAGCATGCGCTTTTATTCTAATCTACAAAACAAAAGTTAACTATGAAATTTTAAAACTAGCTGTTCTGCTTAGTCAAAATAAAAAGGCTATTTATTAAATCAATCACTGAGCTAGTCTCAAATGAACTGTTTATCTTATCTGTATTACTGGTGACCTTGCAGGTGGCCCCATAATTTACAGGTTCTTCTAATTGACCAAAGCATTTTCCCAAACATCTATTTGTTTTTCTAAATGAGCTTGCTTGCTGGGCTTATGGTGCTTTTAGCTGATAACTACATTTTAGCTGAAAAGCCTGTTTAACCTGTACATTACACATACTGAAACGTCTGTATTTATTTCCTTTAAAATGTTTCCGTCCAACCCAATTATTGTCTCTTTGGAATTGAGTGTCAAAGTTTAATAATATTCCCAAGGCATTTTGTTGCATTAAAATGCACTATTTTAATGTAGTTTACATTGAATGCATGCTGTTTTATTGCAAACGTATGATGATTTCCAAACCGCAAGTGAAAAAAGCTTGGACAAAAAGTTGATTCTTAATTTTGAACAATTCAATTTATAATGCCAATTCAAAAGCTTCTTAAATATCGCAATCTGCCTCAATCATGGACCCTGGCAGTGCGTTCCAGGCACTCGCCACCCGGTGTAAAAAAAAGTTGCCTCCCATACCTCCTTTAAACTTTGACCTCTCACTTTAAAGTTATGGGGCCTCTTGTGTTAGATTTTTCCATCCTGGGGAAAAGGTTCTGGCTCAGCTGTATTTATGCCTATTGCAATTATATTTATTGCAATTATATTTTAAGGCAGAGATAGATACTTCATTAGTGGGGGAGGGGGGGGGGGGGGGGGGAGAGATCAGCTATGATTGAATTGCAGAGTAGATGATGGGCTGAATGGCCTAATTCTACTCCTAAAACAAGACCTTGTTGAGCAGATTTCAAAAATGTTTGCAGAGTCAATTTACAAGCCTTCCTACTACTCATTCAGCACCCGTTATTCAGTTCATTGAACAACTAAAGACAAGAATTCCTTCTGGCTGCATTATGGTTCACTTTGTTACAATCCTGCTCAAATCAAAAGTTCTGGTTTTAAGGGAGTCCACAAACTCAAATGCAAAGGATTAGGCCATCTCATCTCTTTTAAGTGAAATATTAAAGCAAAGTGCTGCCTGGCCTTTCAGGTGAATGTAAAGGTCAGTATTTCATTGCTATTATAGGACCTGGTGATAATGTAATTTAACCTTTGAATTTTATTTTTATAACCGCGATTACATTTCAAAACACTTCATTTGTTTTAAAGTACTTCTGGACCTCATGGGAATTGAAAGACACTGGAAAAACATTGACAGTCGTTTTAATACCTAGGCAATTAGTTGTTTGTAAGGTAAGAACACCTACATTACACTTACCTTTCAGCCTTCCAAATCAATGGGTTCAGCTGCATTTAAAGACATCTCCGTTATGAACCACTAGAGGGTACAGTTCTCAAAAAATAACCAAGCTAACCTCTCTACAGCCAAACTTTTGATAATGATCCCAATGTCAATAAGTTTTAAAAGTTCCATTCTGCAATTTGTACACTTCTCAAACCATCATGTTCTCAAATTAGACCCCTCCCAAATTCCCTGGTCCCAACATGCAGACATCCGTCCTCCTTGAGAAAATAAACTGTTAATCTTTAATCTGCAGTGTGGCAAGTATATTTAAAGTTAAAGTATTCTGTAACTTGCTAACAACGTATTCCTTTGACCAGCTGATTGCCTTTCAGAAGCTGTGGCAATAAAATCTCTAGTTGAGTCTGCCCAATATTTGTAGATAAGATTTCTGGCTCGTGCTGGCTCGAAGTGCCAAAAGGGAAAAAAGTTGTTCGGCACGGACTTGTAGGGCCGAGATGGCCTGTTTCCGTGCTGTAATGTTGTATGGTTATATGGCCTACTCCTGTACCTATTGTCTATTACCACTAATAAAATGACTAAACTATTGTAACTTTTGCAACATGATCTTGATAGTCACTGCCACAAATGTGATATGTGAATCGTCTGTCCAAATACCTATATAAATATACAACTAAAACTCTCATCTTGTTTGTTTCTATGACTGTGTACGTGTCTGCGATCTCCGATTCGGTGATGTCGTCAAATTACGCCAAAACTGTACATAACGCTGCAATTTTTGGCCCACCTTACTCACCATTGTCACGTGGTGTGGTGTATCAAAGTTTTGTTCCGATTGATGGTGTATTTTACAGGTTATTGACATTTAAATTTTTTACAAATCCCCACTTTGAAAATTTTTCATCCATCTGCCCGACAGTTAGCAGCGTATGACATCACAATGGGATATGACGTCACAATGGGATCTCATTGACATAAACTGCCTGTCAGCAGCGTTCCACCCCACAATGAGATCTCATTTACATTTTAAAAAATCTGTTTTAAAATACAGCAGCTTCCACCTCACAATGACATCAAGGGGAAAGGGAGGGAGGAGGAGAAGGGAAAAAAGAGGGAGGGTGAAGAGGGGGAGGAAGTGCTGGGGATGAGGGGGAATGGAGGAGGATAGGGATAGGAAGAGGGATGACGAGGCGTACTTGGGGAGGGTTGCCGTGAATTGCTCCACAACGGGGGATCTCTGGTGTCATAGCGGGTACCTGTCAGCCGCATGGGGGAGCAGGGAGATAGAGGGAGAGGAGGGAGTTATGGAGGGGAGTGACAGGGTAGGGGAAAGGAGAGGGAGAGGATGGGGAGGGGAGAAGGGTAAGAAGAGGGAGGGTCAAGAGGGGAGGGAGTTCCGGGGGAATAGGGGTAAGAGGGATGGCGAGGCGCAGTTGGGAGGGGGTTGCCGTGACTCGAGTCACAACGGGAACCAGTCAGCCACGCCTGCACAGTTGGGGGATTTGGGCGAGTGGTGGAATATTGCGTTCGGGGACCAGCCCTTCCATGTGACAGGACCCAACGAGTCCCACTTGGTCTAGTGAAATCTAAAATGTCATTAGCGAGCGGTCCAAAATGTCTGCTATGTAAAAGCAATGGGTCAGAGCTCATTGGGGAAATGCAGAAGTATTCTGTGAATCTGCCAGCATTTCCTCAATTGTCAGAACACAAGGCCAGGACTGAGAGTCATCGTGGAGCCAAGCAGTCAAGCACAGACTTGCAGGCCCAAATTATTCTGGGCAATCTTCTTGTAAATTTGCAAACTAGAACAGAAACCCCATTCATTTTAATGGAAGGGAACAGCGTCATGGAGGGATAGCAGATAAAGGTATTATGCTTGCATTTATAATGCAGGAATTGAAAAGAAAACACAATTTCAAACTGTTTGAATAGCAGGAATTGTGTTTTGAGGGGAAGCTGCAAAAGGTACACCTGCCTGGCATGTCAAAGAACATGGATGGGATACTGTTGGCAGAAAATTCTTGGCAAGTAAGCTTTTACAAAGCCTTGCTATGGACCACATTTTAAATTTAAAGTGACCACACCTTTCTGGCACTAGCTCACTTTATAGTCAAATTGCCCTGCATCATTAAAGGATCACCTTGAACTGTATATAGTTAACACAAACCCAGTATCAGGTAGACAAAAATTGGAATGTTCAATTTTATACAATTACAAAATATTCTATAAAATGAACATAAGAGTATATTAACATAAATTACCCCATACCACGATTTCCCTGGACATGCATAGCACACTAGTTGTGGCCTGTTCCCGCATATAAATGCTATCCTTGGGAGGGTACAAAACCAGTCTAATGTTGCAGATTTTGGTCTGGTCCAAGTGGCAAGAGAGAAGAGAGAAAAAAAATGTGCTTGATAAAAATATTTCCAAGAGATGTTGTGGATATCTTAGTCCTTAATCCAGCGCAACCTTGATCTTGAAAGAATTGTTTGAATCTGCTCAAACCAGTGCCAGAGATTGAAGAAGCTTTAACCAATGGCTACTTGCTGACTAGGAGACAAGGGGATCATTGAGACTGAAACAGCGGGTGCAGCAAAATTGTACTCTTTCAATCCCTTCACAAATGACTGTATCAAACACCTCAAGGTTAGATTTAAGGCTAAATCTCAAATTTTGGTAGAACGGGAAACACCAGATCCACACCCAGTCTGATCATTTCCACAATTAGCTGCTTTTGCATTTAAAAAAAATCTGGGATAAATAGCAGTGGATCCTCTCACATTCAAGCTATTTATTTTTTACCATCGCAGCCAATTCTATGAGTGGTTAGGCGGAACCAGTTTAGTGGGAAAGGTTTCCAGTTCTACCATAATTGAAAATTTAACCTTTAAAATCTAAAGGTTTTTAATGCAGTTATGTGAAAGGATTGGAGGTACAGTTTTGTTGCACCTTCAGTGGCTCAGTCCCATTTCAAATAGCCACTACATATCAGCTAAAAAAAATTTAAAAAATCATGATTCCAGATGGCCTGTCCAAGCAAGTTTAACAGAGCACATTTACTTTATTGTTTGCGGTCTTAAGGGGCTGTACCACTGCGGCGACCTAATTGGCGAGTGAAAAAAAAAAGTAATGTGGAAGACCTCCTTTGACTATGTAGAAGACTAACTTCGACTACCCTTGATTACCTACAATAACATGCTGACCTAGGTCATACTACTTTGACTAAACCTACAAGTAAAAACAAATATCGATTTTTTCCATGGCGACCTTTAACTTGCTGAGTTGCATGTTGAAAAATACGGCGTGACCTAGCTGAGGCCTCAAGTACGCAGGGACTGCGCTCGAGCATGAAGGAGAGTCACAAAGGCCTCCTTGGACCTCGTGTCGACCATGCTGCGAGTACAAGTCGAGGACAAAAACTCGCCAGAACTCACGGATTAATGGGACAGCCTCTTTAAAGTTCAGCAAATGTGCAAAGCAGATGCCTGCCCTCCTGCCGCTCCATTACAAAAGGCTAATTTTTCTAAACATTATCCAACGGCTACTTACCGACCTTGTGCAATATATTAGAATCCCTTCCCAGGGTGAAGGATATCCACCATCTTTGAATTTATAGTTTTAGTTAGGCACTTCAGACAAGCACCAAAAATCCACTACTGAACCAGTGTTAATGCATGTCACTTTAAAATGCAAATAAGCAGCAGGCAAAGATTCAACACTCCAATTACAGAATAGGTGTCTAATTTTTGATTTAGCAAATCAGCATGATTAAACAATACTGCCCAATTGGCAGAAAGATGGAGATAGAGATTAAATGGAACAGCATTGCTAGCGTACAGACTTAGAGTAAGAAAGTTGATGCTAGTTTAAATGAATGTTGGAACATCTAAGACTAAGAAACAGCACAATTTGAATAATCCTTCACAGGATGACAACTGAACCAAAGCTGGAACCTGGTGTGACAATCTCCATGCAATTAGTTAAACAAAAGCTGCAAGCACAAAACCAGTGTAATGACAGGCAAAGGCATTTAAAGCTTTGGGGTAAAGTTTTGAATAGTTGATCTTAAATTGGGGTTTCATGAGAATAGACATTAAGTATGGCCATGAAACAAAAGATCTAAGCATGGTCATGGGTTTAAATCGCTGGTAAATGCTCAAGTCAAAATAATCAATGTTATGCAGAGTTATGCCAGTTAGGCATAGAGCATGCTAAACTGGAAGTCTAAAGTGGGTTGGAGGACTATGGCTTCAGCCACCATCTAGTTTAATATAGGGTCTGCTTATAGAAAATAGAACCAAGTGAGTAGTTCAGAGATAAGAAATCAGACAGCTTGAAGTCAAATGCAATTATGAAATTTATTGCATTTAGTATTGCTTTCCCCAAACATGGGTAATTCTGTAAACAATCCAGTCAAAAATTTACATTTGGCACAAAAATTCATACAAATCCTGGCAGTTGTGTTTATCTTGTCCTTCAACCATTTGAAAAAAAGTGTTACTGTATATTTGTTATTTACAGAGCTTTCAAATGACTTATTTACAGTTATACAAGCAATTTTAGATTATCTGCGTTTTCATGGCCTTGTGCCAGTACTTACATAGTTAATCTATATACCTCAAGATTGAGGAATTGTACCAAAATCTGACATTTTACCTTAAATAAATATTTACATGTAGAAAACATTTGCAAACCACTATGTCACCGAGCTGGCGGCTGTTTGAAGGAATTAAAATAAATCTTGAAGATCAAGTTGTATCATCTTCTGTCTTGACAATTGAAATCTAAAAAGTAAAACTGCAGTTACAAATGTGCTCCCAAAATAACCTACAAAACACCCAAAGATGAGCACGTTGCATATAACCATATAACAATTACAGCACGGAAACAGGCCATCTCGGCCTTTCATGTCCGTGCTGAACACTTATTTTCCCCTAGTCCCATCTACCTGCACTCAGACCATAACCCTCCATTCCTTTCCCATCCATATACCTATCCAATTTATTTTTAAATGATAAAATCGAACCTGCCTCCACCACCTCCACTGGAAGCTCATTCCACACAGCTACCACTCTGAGTAAAGAAGTTCCCCTCGTAATACCCCTAAACATCTGTCCCTTAATTCTCAAGTCATGTCCTCTTGTTTGAATCTTCCCTACTCTCAATGTTGGAAGGTAATGGCAAATTCCATTCATGTTACAGCATCAGACCAGCTTGCTTCAAAATGTAACTGATTCAATTGCTTGGATAAGGATTTGTCAAAAGGCTTGCAGGTAGTACCCCACCTCCAAATTGAGAAAATACTTACTGCAGGATATGTATGGCCAACTGATTGACTTTGTCTGTTGACGTCAATGTTCAAGTCATCTTCAGTTGTTTTCAAGTAGACTGGATTATCAAAGTTCATACTTTTGGTGTTCTTGTTCTGCCAGTTACGCAGTCCAATATATCCAGCAAGACCAGCTATTGCCAGAAGCACTGAAATTAAAGTGGTTCAAAATAAACAGTTTAACATTTGTTTCCAATGCACCAGACTACACTGCTACACAATGTCTCCAAATTACCACACAAGTCCAATGACTTGTGATCTAATAATCCCAACTACAAATGAAGTCTAGAGGTAGAGGGGAAGAAAATTTGCTTAAAAATAGGCAACTTTAGACATTCAGCTATTGTCAGGCTAATTGCTTACAACTACCAAATATTTGTGATCTTGATTTTCAGAATAGGCACTTACAGATTGGAAGGATTATCCAAACAGCTGTTGATCCTTTTGCAAACTGGTTCAATAGGAGTGGAATGCTTTCATTTTTACCTGAAAGTACAAAAGGTTAATTCAAATCAACCAAGACTCATCCTTGGATTAGAAAAGCAAACTTATAACATTATGAAAATTTAAAGACTCAAGTCAAAGTTCTTTGCAGTAACTACCATTTCAAAAGTTTTATATACATTTCAAATTTCCTGTAGGTGGAAATCACGTTGATATTGATGCACAAATTCTAGAGTTGTTTCAACTTTGTAAAATAAATTCAACTTTTGACGTTTGAAATGCTTTGTCTGTAAATTTTGAAACACTAGAGAAAAGCGACTTGCTGATGCTGTTCAGATTACAAAAGAGCACTGGAGTAACCCAGCAGGCCAAGCAGTATCCGTGGAGAACACCAATGGGATGTTTCGCGTTGGGAACCTTCAGAGTAGAAGAGTTCTGTTTGGCCTTCATTCCTGCTTGAAGTGACAACCCCAGAGCAAAAAAAGTTGAGCTAAATGTTATATTCAAGTGAACCACAAAAATTAAATTACCTCTAGAGCCAGGCAAGAGTGTTGGTATTGTTACATGGGGAGAATAAAGTGCCTGAGATGCAGAAGGATGAAAGCGAGCATTTCCAGCAGTTTCAGTTCCTTTAAGAAAAGTACAATTTCAAGACACTCAAGGACATACAACACTTCAGCAATGCAATGTTAGAGTAAAGTAATGGCTACCAAGTGCCTGCATTATGGGCAACAATTTAATCCCTCCCAAAAGTAGAGATTACAAGTTAGAGTTGTTCCAGGTATTCATAAGGGCACCAAAATAGCCCATCTCAAATCATCAGTAACTTGAACAACAAAAAAAAAAATTTTAATTAAAAAATCAAAAAAAAATCAGGTTGGTTTAAAGTCAAATACAAGTGTATTTAGACTTGATACAAGTATTCTGTTGACACTCAGGAATTTGACCTGTCACATATCAAGTTTATACTGATTTATTCCTATTCTTTCCCCATCCCTCCACCCAAATATTTCTAGTATCTTAATGTCAGTCCGAAATTCCCAGATTCGACACTAGAAAGTAATGTTAGTGACCAATTAACCCACCAACCTGCACGTCTTTGGGATGGAGCAGACAAGCACTGGTGACTTAGTTGTAGAGAGAGCATGCAAACTCCACCTTAATTAGGATTAATCTGGATTAATAAATGCAAGGCTGTAGTAAAAGGTATATTGCATTGGTGCAAAGTGCATGCAAGTCCTGATCAAATACAAGCTGAAGTAGTCAAGTGTCAGGTCATTAGCATCTTTGCTTTCAAATCTACACAAATGAGGGAAGGGCAAGATTTGCCGCCAGTTATACTTACTCGTCTTGCATTGACGGCCATTTTGTGCTAGCTCCATTGCAGGTGGACACATGCATGTGTATTTTGGAGAGTGGCTGTTAATTTGAGGAGCAGGCAGACACATGTATTCACAGCCTCCATTCGTCAGTTGCCCACTGCACCAGTTTTTCCCTGAAGATTTAAAGTTATGGCATTAGAGTCAATGGTCTGAAAAGTAATGTCACAAACCCATACTTCTGGGGCAGGGGCTCGAAAGTACAACCAAAATACAGTTAAACATTGGGTGCAATTCTAGTATACATTTTTATTGAGAAATTAGGAAATTGGCATTGCAAAAGGTGCAGGTGCTATATAGCTTGCATTTGTTTTTTGTTTTTTAAATGTAGTACATGGTCAAGATGTAGTCAAATAATGAGCCAGTGGAGATAATGTCTAAAGTGTAGATTGTGATGCACTCATTGTTCATTGTAACAAGTCAACCATTGTTGGTATTGCAATGCACTAAAATACAGTGTGCAGTTGCTAAAGGAACTGTGTGCCAAGATTAAAGTTCATACCTGAAGGCTGTACAAGTTCATGAAAGACTATGACGTCCTGAGGTTCATTGAGGTTTGAAGCCAATAGGACCACATCTACTCCTGTAAACTTGTTGGCTGCGTAGATAGCCTCATTCTCTCCATCAGTCCAGAATACACGGTCCTGAAAGGAGTTGCCAGAGTCACTTGCATCAGAACAATCCCTGAAAGTGGTCAGGTTATGCATCTTCCTTGGAGACAAGACTGCAGATGCTGCAATTTCAAGTAAAAACTGCTGGAGGAACTCAGTGGATCAGGAGCATCTGAAGGAAATGGACCCTTCAGGACCTTCAGTCTGAAGAATCCAAACCCAAAGTATTGCGTGTCCACTTCCCTACACAGATGCTGTCCAATCTGCAGAATATCTTCAGAATCTTGAATATACATCTTGTTTGTCCATTTTGACAAGCTATTAACAGACCAAGCTATACAAGCTGCTAATCAGTCAATTAAAAATTCAAGCAGCATTGACAGGCACAAATTAAACACTGTTCCTTTGCTTGGATTAACACACTCACATCTGTATCTCCAAATTTAAAGGAGGCCTTTAAAATACAAAATACTTACTTCAAATACAGCAACAGCAAAAGGATGAGCAAGGAATTCTGTTGACAAGAGCACTCTCCTTCTGTCTTGTCCACTTAGGTCTACACTGGACAAGGTGTGCATTTTTGAATCAACCCAATAGAGGCGTTTTTTCACAAGATCTGTGAACAGAGAGAAACAGTCAGGCTGGCTCCAAATGGCAAACAAAAGCTAAGGAAGAATGTTGCGATGCATACCAATTGCAATTCCATTTGGCCATTGAATATCTTTGGTAACCAAGAGCTGCCGATCAACACCATTCATTCCCGCTTTCTCTATCTTTGCTGGCTCACCCCAATCTGACCAATAGACAAATCTGCAGAGAAAGTTTTAGAAATATTTAGGTTGATGGCAGCTACACGTTTGGCAATACAGCAACTGTGTTCAATGTTTAAGATAGAGGTCTATTGGATGTATCCAAGAATACAAAATGAAGTACCCAGCAAGTGGATCAACAGCTATTGAAGCAGGTTCCTTTAGATCAGTGTCAAATAGTGTTATCTTTTTGGTTCCATTGAAGTTTGCCACAGAAAGAGTTTTGAAACCCAGATCCGTCCAGTAGAGGTTCTTGTAAATCCAGTCCACAGCAATTCCCACAGGGATTTGCACATCATTTATAATTCTGTAATAGCCAGATGAGCTTGGCTGGTCCATTAAAGTGCTGAAAGACAATTTGGTTTAAATCAATAGAGAACAAGAAATACAACCAAAACCCATCTAAACTGATTTATTATTGCCAGCCTAGCTAGCAATGGCTACCCAATCTCAGTTGTCTAATAAAGTTGATGTAGTGCTATTTAGGGCGTTAAATATTTAAGGCTTTAAGAGTCAAGCTTCTGATTAGTTGGTCAGGAGTCATCTTCATCCTTTGAGACTGCACAATCAACATTACATATCAATTACTCCAGATGTCTAGCTGGGAGAGCGATCAGTTCAGGCCAAAAAGACTTGAACATTCAACACAATTTCCAAATACAACATTGTTCTGCAGCTATTGCTCTTTTCTATTTTCTGGTGTCAAAGGATACTATAATGTGCATCAAAAACTTAATGGTTCTCATTCAAAAGCTGACCATTGTCTTCAAATGGTTGTAGGACTATGTACACCTGGATTCTTACTATCAGGTTGGCAACCAGTTCCTTCCATCCTCAGCCCACTGGATGGGCTTGTTGCCCTAGTGCACGACACTGCAATATCTTTGTCATTTTGGATGCTCCTACAAACATTGTGTATGTTTCCACATTTAATTTACACTTCTGCAAAATCCCTTTTAAATTGTCACTCACCAAGATATCAACACTCCTGCCCCACTTTTACAGATGCTCCCATGTTGGGATCTGGCATAATAGAGGCCTACATGGATGGAGAGAGCTAGATTGGTGGCTGAATGCTCACTGACCATGCTACTCGTTGTAGAATTGACCAAAAAAAAGCTAATTATCCATTCACCTAGACTTGTTTATTCCCGTTTTAGTCTTGCAACGAATCAACTGAAAAGGCCACCTGAATCACTACTTTAACACATGAACATATTGAGAATGTCAAGCTTACACAGGTTCATTCCAAAGAACCACAGTTACCTGAAGATTGCCCGCTGGCCCACATCAGCCCAGAAGAGTCTCTGTTCTGCAAAATCAGTGTCCAGCGCAATAACATTTCTCAGCTGTTCAGCTACTTGGGTATACTCTTTGTGTTCCAAACCTATTCTTCTGATATCACGGCGATTAGTGAACAATAAATGAGGCTCTTTACCTAGGTTTAAAATAATTTGCAATTAGCAATGAACTCAACATCCATTTTAAGGTAATTGCATGGCAACATAAAAAAATGCTTCATTGACTGTAATTGATTCGAGTCTTAAACTTCTTAACTACTTTATTCACAATGCAATTTCAAACATCATTTGTTCAGATAGCAAGCACAGTCCATAGAATAGAACATGCACTTCAACCCACAATGTCTATGCCAAACAGGATGCCAAGTATAAACCAATCTCCTCCACTTGCATGTGAACCATACCCATGTACCAAGCTACAAATGTCTTAAAAGCTACTACTCTATCTGCAAACCCCAAGAATGTTTCAGGCACCCATCACTAAATAAAGTTTGTCCTGCACACCTTAAAACCTTGCCTTTGTAGGGATATAGACTTTAACTCATACCTTTAAATGTTGCCAAAAAATGGCTAGATACAGAACGGATCAATGTTACTGGTATATTCAGTGCTAAAGGTTAGCTGAACTCAAATGCTGGGCAGTCTGACAATTTAAAACATGATACTGAAATCTAACTTGGACCTTAGATTATACCTCCAATTGGAGAATGTTATTGGGAGGAAACTAGCCTCCAAGTCTCTTACCTATTGCCTTGCAGACTCCATTAGCTGGATCCATTTGATAGCCATTATAACATTCACATTTATAGCCTCCTTTCAAGTTAATACAGATTTGACTACATATCCCAGGGTTCTGGCATTCATCAACATCTGCAAGGGTGGGAAGGAGGGGACAAATTAGTGATAGACAGTAATAAGACTAGTACACTTTTACAAACAGAGTAGTCACTTACCACCACATGTTTTTTGGTCGACCAACATGAAGCCAGGAGGGCAATCGCATTCATAGTGAATTACAAGATCTCTACAGATATGAGAGCAGCCACCGTTGTTCACCAAGCATTCATTCAAACCTAAGTAAAAGTGAAAACTTCATTACTTTAACAATCATGTATCTTAAATGTTAACATATGATGGCAAGGGTGTTGTTGCTTCAAGAGTCTTAAAGCTATTAATGCGGTGAATCAACCAACAGGTTGCAACATGTTCAGTGTTTCAAAGGCCAAGTTAGAAATCAGACTTCTAAACACAGATCAGTTGAAAAAAAGATGGTTTCACTTAAAATATATTGCCATAGTTTAGCAAGTCAAATCTTGTGTCACAATTACCAGGTAGGTTTGACATAAGTAGTGCCACCGCAAAATTTAAATAGCAAGTCAAAATGAGGCAGCGGTGGCAAATCTGTGGAATTCTCTGCCACAGAAGATAGTTGAGGCCAGTTCATTGGCTATATTTAAGAGGGAGTTAGATGTGGCCCTTGTGGCTAAAGGGATCATGGGGTATGGAGAGAAGGCAGGTACAGGACACAGAGTTGGATGATTAGCCATGATCATATTGAATGGCAGTGCAGGCTCGAATGGCTGAATGGCCTACTCCTGCATGTTTCTATGTGCTAGTAGGCCAGTTTAATGGATGTAGTCTTTCAGGAAAATCCAACTGACCTAAAGTGAAGTCACTTGTTTATTTAGTGCAGGGGTTCCCAACCTTTAATAGCACATAACAATGTTATTTCACTTATTTATGAACTAATGATGAACAGGTACCAATATACAAGAACCAAGCACAGTCAGTCAATGAGAAAAATGTGAGAAAAATCAACACATTTACCCCCTAGGTAGGTGAAATTTATCCCTGGGTTACCCCTGGTTGGGAACCCTTGATTTAGTGGATACAACACAAGAATTGCAAGAACATTTATGGATTTGTTCCACAAGTTATTGTACCATGGTTTTTCATAGTTTGAAATAAAAGCATGGTGACCCAATGAGATTGAAGCCCACAATAACAAGGATCTGCAATATAGACATTGAAGAATGACAATATCCAGCTCAAAGTAAACAGCCGTGTGAGGATCGGTTAGATCTTTGGCATTACTTACCACATTCTTTCAGGGGTTCATCACTCCAGTCTATGCAATTCTGCTGTTGATTACACACTTGAATCATGTCAATGCATTCTCCACTGTGGCACTTGAAATTGGTGGGGCCTGTACAATCTGAAACTGTAATGGCAAATATTAAGCTTATTACATTTGCCAAATTGGTATTGTAGTCAAATAATTCAATTACTTACCATTCCTGCAGTTAAGCTCATCAGTGCCATCAGGACAGTCTCTGAACCCATTACATTGTCTGCTTCCGTGGATACAGTTGCCATCACCACATCTGAAGTTGTCTGGTCTGCAAGTGTGAGGAGCTGAAAAACCAAAGTGTACATTGGAGGCAAGAGCACCATTTGCTATTAATGGTTCAGTTGAAGCAAACTGGAAGTTGCTTTAATATTTATGAGTTACAACTAGGGTGCTGTCTGTACAGAGTTTGTATGTTCTCCCATGGCTGTGTGGGTTTCCCCCTGGGTGCTCTGATTTCCCCCACTCCCGAGATGTAAAGGTTTGTAACTTAATTGTAGGTTTATCTACAAAAGCCAAGCCTGAAATGTAGCGGTGCAGTGGTAGAGTTGCTGCCTTGGAGCGCCAGAGACCTGGGTTTGATCCAGACTATGGGTGCTGTCTGTTTCGAGTTTGTATGTTCACCAGGTGCTCTGGTTCCTTCTACCCTCCAAAGACATACAGGTTTGTAGGTTAATTGGCAATGGTAAAATTGTAACTGATAGTTCCTAGTGCATGGGGTGATTGCAGGCTGGCATGGACATGGGCTAAAGGGCCCGTTTCTATGCAGTATCTCTAAACTGAACAAGTGTGGCTAATCTGGGAATATTTAGGGGAGAAAGAAGGTCTTTTGCAAGGTTTTTTTACGTATAACTATTTCTGCAACATGGAAAAGTCTGGATTTGGTGGGTGGGGAAGAGAAATAGATTGGCCTAATATCAGGACAGGCATCCAGGCAAGTATGGAGTCTTTAGTCAACTTTGATGCAACCTATTTAAGCAAATTCAAGTAACCATAGGGAGGGGGATGAATCCAAGCTGCAGCCCAATGTGAAGTTTCGTACAATTAGATGTTCTTGGAATTGGTGAAATTATAATTCAAATGCCAATTCTAAAATTATACTCACGACAGTTGGTTTCATCGCTTCCATCCCTGCAGTCAGCATCACCATCACAGTACCACCTGCGGTGAATGCATTCACCAGAGTCACACTGGATTTCGGCAGCGGAGCATTTCACGAGGGGAGGAAGAGTACGGCCGCAGCGTTCTGTCGATTCATCAGAGTGATCAGCACAGTCAACATCACTGTCACAAACCCACTGGAAGGGGATACATTCGGAACTATTGCACTGAAACTCGTGCGAGCCACATGTAGGTGGAGCACAATCCCTTTCATCACTTCCATCACCACAGTCATCTTCACCATTGCACACAAACGTCTTGGAAATGCATCGACCACTGGAGCAAGTAAATTCCTGGACACTGCAAGTCAGAGCGCCTGAAAAAGAGTTACAATATTAAACCATCAAAAGATTGCTTTCAAGTCATGGTCGTCATATAGCAACTTTAAATATGTATTATTTCAAGCAGTATCAAGCGCAAGGATAAAGGGGAATCCTTTAGGGCCGAGATGAGAAAAACATTTTTCACACAGAGAGTGGTGAATCTCTGGAATTCTCTGCCACAGAAGGTAGTCGAGGCCAGTTAATTGGCTATATTTAAGAGGGAGTTAGATGTGGCCCTTGTGGCTAAAGGGATCAGGGGGTATGGAGAGAAGGCAGGTACAGGATACCGAGTTGGATGATCAGCCATGATCATATTGAATGGCGGTGCAGGCTTGAATGGCCTACTCCTGCACCTATTTTCTATGTTTCTATGTGAACACCAAGATTAGAGACCAAATTCTTCATGACAATTTAATTTAGACTGCTGTATTTTGTGGATTAGGATCAATTCAATTAACCCATGTGAAAGTTGATCTTTCTGAACAATTAAAAGTGCCATAGTAACAAGCTTCGCTGCAGTATAATAGGAGAAACAAGGCTTCCCTTCAACTCCTCTCCCTCCACCACCCCTACTTGATGCAACACATTCAAAACTATCAAATGAATGGCTGATACAAGCAATTCTTGCTGCCCAAACTCGAGCTACATTTGAAAGGCCCATTTCACAAGCCTTTGGATCAATGACAAGTCCAATGATATCTGGGTTTTGGGCAACAATTAAAGCCTTCTACTTCAAACGTTTGCCTAATACATTGAGCGTTATCATTAATGAAAAGACCTGGATCATATTTCAAGTGGAAGATTCCATCTCTGACAAACATCACCCCTTTTAACTTTATAGGTAAACAAAAGTAAAAAATGTCATTAGACAATCCAAGAAATAGCCAGTAGAAACCATACATTTGTCCAAGATGTTAACCTGGTACACAGAAGCTGGTAAAAGTTTCAAATGATATGCGTAGAATAGACATTTGCATCTGGCTTGTGTCAGTATCACCACAAGGCACCAATTGGTCAGTACCAACATAACAGAGATCTCAGACCTTGTTGTGTCCCAAGGGATCCAACCCATTTCTTAGGATTCTGCAACTTATTCTCACATACCTATCAACTCTTCAATTGCATTTGCTGTTAAGGGTAGGTTACAGTAGCCAATGAATCTACAAGACTGGAGCATGGGTGAAATGCCACATGGCCAGATGGGATGTGGAACCTCGACACAAGCATCTGGATCAGGATGACTCCCATTGCTTTGTTTTTCAGCTTTAGTTTGAGATCAGCACAGAAACATGTCCTTTGGCCCACTGAGTCCACGCCAACTAGCGATCCTTGCATATTAATATTATCCTACACACTGGGGATAATTTAACTAAAGCCAATTAATCTACAAACCTGCAAGTCTTGAGTGTGGGAGGAAATCTGAGCTTCTGGAGAAAATCCACATAGGTTACACGAGATCGTACAAACACTGCACTGATAGCACCCATAGTCAGAATTGAACCTGAATCTCTGGCACTGCGAGGCAGAATCTCTACTGCTGCACCACCATGCTGCCCTGTGGAGCAGCAAGGCAACAGCACAAGTTGCTCCACCACCTCAGGCATTTTGACCAAGTGGGCCAATGGTAACTTAACCTACCACAGTTTTCCTCATCTTCACCATTATCACAGTCACGTTCACCATCACATCTCCAGGTCACAGGGATGCACTGAGTTGATGCAGGGCTGCAGCTGACTTCATTGACACGGCAGGTTTTCATGTCTGGGGGATAAAAAGACAAGTTAAGACATTTAATGGGAAAGAAAAAATATTAATGCACTACAACAGAATTCTCATTAAAAAAGAAAATCTCATTAAAAAAATTCTCATTAAAAAAATCTGAACATTGTCAGGTATAATTAAAGGATTTTTGTCATCTCGGGTACAGGATCCTATAGAGCCCATTACAGTTGTCAGCCCATGTCTATCATCAGGCAGGCATTTCTATACTAATCCTGCTTCACTTCATTCTCCACACATTTCTATTCTCTCCCTGGGCTGTACACTTGTATACACAGCACAGGAATTCATTGCCACTGACAGCTGTGGAGGCTATTCACTGGATAGATTCAAGGTGGATATTAACAGATTCTTGATTAGTATGGATGTCAGGGGTTATGGGGATGAGGCAGGAGACCGAGTTTGAGAGGGAGAGGTAGATTAGCCATGATTGAATGGCAGAGTAGACTTGATGGGCTGAATGGCCCAATTCTGTTCCTGACATGAACAATTTAATGAATAATTAAACTCCCAAATCATATTGAGATCAAGGGAGAAATGTGATCACATGTTTGTGAAAACTCTGCACAGAGGTCTGACTGATCACTGGTTGATAGTTGTGCCACCATCTGATCTGAAAAGTTAATGTCCCATGTGCTGCTTGATCTGTTCAGTTTGCGGCTGCTAAGTTTCTATTTTCATTGGCAGTGCTGAAAGTTTTCAGGACTGCAATACAGGGCATTTCCCCTTCATGTGGGTGGAAGTAATTTAATGAGATCTGGGTAATTTAAAAACCTCAGGATAATAGTATACAGAAGCCAGCCATTAGCCTTGCTGCAGAAGCCCACTTATCCAACTGCAAGTTCCCATAAAGATAGATGTGCAAGTAGAAGACATTGCATTGTCAAAACACAGGCTACTGCAACCAACCAATTCCAATTGAGAATTCCCAATTAGCATTTAAACTCGTCTTCAACTTGAAGCAGAAATGTCATCTGATGCAGTTCAGGTTTCAAAACAAATAGTATGTTGCGCCAACAACAGCTTTGGATTTGATTATGAATACATCCAGATATATCTTAATAACATTGAGCTCAAACTTAATGATACTTACGACAAACTTCTGGGCTTTCGTCTGAAGCATCTTCACAGTCAGCATCTCCATCACATTGCCACCTTCCAGGCACACAATGACCATCATGGCAAGTAAAGTCAGTATCACCACATGTTTTTTGAGCTGAGAAAATAAGTGCCAATTTATTAGATTAGTGCAACACTCTGGGTAGATTAAAATGGCAATTTTTTTTCAAGCAATTAAGTCAAGTTATGCCACAGTCACTTAGATGTGTACACTAGAAAATCTATTGAAGCTTGGTCAAACTCAATTCTTCAGGTTTGCAAGAAGCTAAAGTCATAAATGTGCTCCAGTTAATCTTTTGTGATTTATATTGACCTGTCCATTTATAAATGCACAAACATCTTCACTAGGAGCATTTCATTAGGTTCCCCTACACAATGTGGAAAGGAGAACTGTGAAGACCAGTAGATAGCTTGAAATTATTTCATTGCAGTCAATTTCCACATTTAAAAACTCCGCTCACTACAGCCCCAGTGGTAACAATAAGTGACATTCCACCAAAGTATCTCGACTAAGTATGGAACAAGAAATGTAACTGTGTAGGAAAGAACTGCAGATGCAGGTTTAAATCGAAGATAGACACAAAAAGCTGGAGTAACTCAGCGGGACAGGCAGCCTCTCTGGAGAGAAGGAATGGGTGACGTTTTGAGGCGAGACCAGACTGTCAGGGGAGGGGGCAGTAGAGATAAATGTAGTTGGATACAGCAAGACTGGTCAGAGAACTGGGAAGGGGATGGAGAGGGAGGGAAAGCAAGGGCTACTTGATGTTAGAGAAGTCAACATTCATACCATTGGGGTGTAAGCTACCCAAGCAAAATATGAGGTGCTGTCCCTCCACAGAGAGGTCAGTGTGGGAATGGGAGGGGGAGTTAGTGTTTAACAACCGGGAGATCAGGTAGGTAGGTTTAGGCTGACTGAACAGAGGTGTTCAGCAAAACGATCGCCGAGCCTGCGCTTGGTCTCGCCAATATACAGGAGTCCACACCTGGCACAGTAGATACAGCAGATGAGGTTGGAGGAAGTGCAAGTGAACCTCAACCTCACCTGAAAAGAATGTTGGGGTCCTTGGAGTTGAGGGGGGAGTATAGGGACAGGTGCTGCATCTCCTGCAGTTGTTGGGGAAAGTTCCTGGGGAGGGGGTGGTTTGAGTGGAAAGGGACAAGTTGACCAGGTAGTTGCGGAGGGAATGGTCTCAGTGGAAAGCGGTCGAGATGGGAAGATGTGGCTAGTAGTGGGTTCCCGTCGGAGATGGTGAAAATGTTGGAGGATTATGTGCTGTATGCGATGGCTGATGGGGTGGAAGGCGAGGACAAGGGGAACTCTGTCCTTGTTATGAATGGGGGGGGGGGGGGGGGGGGGGGGGGGGGGGAAATAGTCTTTACAGGAAGCAAGGAGGGGGGGGTGGAAAGAAGTGTCGTCTAGATAGATATGAGAGTCAGTAGGTTTAAAATAGGTCAGTTGACAGTCTGTCTCCTGTGATGGAGATGGTGAGATCTCTAGAAATAGTAAGATGTCAGAGTTGGTCCAAGTGAATTTGCGTGCAGGGTGGAAATTAGTCATGAAGTTAATGGTCAGTGAAATCTGCACGTGTGCAGGAGGTAGCACCGATGCAGTCGTTAACATAGCGGAGGCAGAGTTCGAGGATAGGGCCAGTGTATGCCTGGAACAGTGATTCTTTGACGTACCCTACAAAGAGGCAGGCACAGCTGGGACCCATAGCTACGCCTTGGATTTGGGGGAAGTGAGAGGAGTCGAAAGAGAAGTTAAGGGAAAGTAAAAAGTTAAAGAAAAGTAAACTAGTCATTTAGATCTTATCCAAATATGATGTCAGCTCACTACAACCACATTTAAGGAGAGTTAGTTTCCAATGCAATACAGTTAACTGTCTACATGTGTCTTAATGAACTGCATCCATCACAAGGCATTACAGTGTTTGGCCAGAAAAATATGCATTGATTTTGGGTCATTACAACCCAAGTTTAACAGATGAATACTAGCACTCATGTTGTAGTCTGCAATCAAACCGCTAATTCTAAATAATCATGGTTGCATTCATGAGATTAAAGATAAAGTTCTGAAAAGATTTGTGGGAGATTGGATATCTAATCCTGGTCAATTTTTCAAACTCAGCAAGTGAAATGAAGCATGGAGAAGTTAAACTAGTTAACACTAAGTTTTAGTTCTGCTATACTGGGCAGAGGTAAACTTGGACATACAGATGGGGCCGTTATAGTAACAGGCATGGTCACCTACTTGAAACAAACCAATTTGCTCTTCCCGGTCAACAAACATGGGTCATTTGATCAGTTTACCACATTTCATGCTATAAAACAATTTCTACAACTTCATATTATCCTTCACTGTAACAAGTTAGCGTTATCATTGTAGTGCTATTGTTTATTTTTTATATTTTGAACTTTGTTTATGGTGTTGACAGAACTATGCTTATTACAGTTGTGCTGCTGCAAGTGGAAATTTCATGATGTTTCAGTACATATGGCAATAAAACACTCTTGACTCCAATAGCTTTAGAGCCACCTTCAGTTCTGGTTGAAATTCACTAACTCCTGGCTGCAGAATCTACATTTTTAATTGATCAATTCAACAATTAGTGCAACCAACCACGAGGTTTAAAATCAACATTAAGCAATCTGCAGTACAATCCCATTTGGGTTCTGCAAGCAGTTTGTTAAGGAAGTATTACAGTAATGGGTCAGTTTACACTTTATTCCATGGGTAAAAATGACACAAAAGCAATTAAATAGGTTTCAAATAATACAAGTTAACTACTGAAATGTGCAACACTACTGCCAGTACTAAACAGTGAACCACTTGTTCAAAAGACTTACCACAGGAACTTTCATCACTTCCATCAGAACAATCATCATCACCATCACATTTCCACAAAGTTGGGATGCAACGGCCATTTCTGCACTGAAATTGCGACGCCTCACAAGATACTCTAGAGCCTTGGAAGAAAGAAATGTTGAAGTTAAATGTAATAACCAAAGTTGAAAAGTGCTGATCTTGGCATTAGTTTGTGTAGCATTCCATTTAATAGCTTCTGTAACTTTCTCAGTCTCCAAGATTGGTTCATAACAAGTAGGTTTATTTGCAAGGTTGTGGGTACAAATCTTGTTCCAAGAGTTCATTCCCATTTGGGCATGCTGAAGCAAACTATTCAAATGCAAGCAGAGAAAACAAAATGAGTCCCATGAAATACAGTAGCTGGGTACAAATGGGCAATGTAGATCAACTGGAGTTTTGATTAAGATTGAGCCAGAACATGCTGACAGCTAATAGCCTCAGTTACTGAGTGCACATATTACACCAGTTATTCAATACATCCAAACTGCAGATCTGCCAATGGATTCGGCATCAGTTCAGTACACCAAGGGTATAGCAACACTTGCACTCCATTCTTTACCCTGCAGGTCATCCATGATCCATGTCATTAGCAGAGTCTCCATTTGAATGAATTCAACTTTAAAGCCATTTTAACAAGTAGTAATGAATTTAATTTTAAACCAGCTTCCACTTGTTCCTAATAGCATTGATGTCCTGCATGGGTTAGTGTTAAATCCACTGTTTGTCAACTCAATTGTTACTAATAGATAACAGAAAAAAAATGCAGATTATATCAAATATTTTGGTACAGTGGACAGTGCGTACAGATATCCAAGTATACAACAGGAGCTAGATAATTTAGGAAAACAAGTTGAGGTATGGCAAATGGCTTCACCTCTGACTAGAGTTGTTGCACTTCGATATGTCAAGCAAGGGCACCACTTAGTGAATGGTAGAGCCTTGGAGATTGTAGCAGAACAGATCCAAGTACAGCAAGCCTGGTTGACAGGGTTGCGAAGACGACATTTGGCATGTTTGTCTTTGTTGGGAAGGGTATCAAGTGCAAAACTTGGAACATCATGATGCAGCTGTACAAGTTGTTGGTGAGTCCACACTTGGAGTGCTACGTGCTGCTCTGGTTTCCTAACTATAGGACAGATGTCAAGGTGGAAAGGTACAAAAGAGATTCATCAGGATGTTAACTTGACTTGTGGGCTCAAGTCAGAGAGAAGCACAATACACTGAGACATTAGTGCAAGAGGCTGAAGTATATAAATTCATGAGGGCATGGATAAAGAAAGTGCTATTTTTTCCTATGGTACAGAATTAAGACTATACGGCAAAGGCACAAGGCAAGGGGAGAAATTTAAGTGGGACCTCAGGGGCAACAATTTCTACTTAGAAGATAATCTGTAGCTACAATGAGAGCCAGAGGAAACTAGAGTTAGAACTCTCACCAACCTCTACAGATACTGTAGAAAGCATTTATCAGGATGCATCACAATATTATTTGTGAGCTGCTCCATCCAAGACCATAAGAAATTGTAGGGAATTATGAAACGCCAAATTACAAAAGGGAAATCATGCTAGACTAATCTTCTGGAATTTTTTGAAGATGTAACTAGGAAAATGGACAAGGGAGAGCCAGTCGTTGTAGTATACCTGGACTTACAGAACATATTTAATTAGGTCCCACATAGGAGATTAGTGGGCAAAATTAGAGCACATTGTATTGGGGGTAGGGTACTGACATGAATAGAAAATTGGTTGCCAGATGGAAAACAGAGTGGGGATTAACAGGTCCCTTTCAGAATGGCAGACAGTGACTAGTGGGGTACTGCAAGGCTCAGTACTAGGACCACAGCTATTTGCAAAATACATTAATGATTTAGATGAAAGGATTAAAAGTATAATTAGCAAATTTGCAGATGACACAAAGCTGGGTGGCAATGTGAACTGTGAGGAGGATGCTATGACGATGCAGGGTGACTTGGACAGGTTGGGCAATGCAGTTTAATGTGGATAAATGTGAGGTTATCCACTTTAGTGGCAAAAACAGGAAGGCAGGTTATTATCTGAATAGTGTCAAGCTGGGAAAAAGGGAAGTACAATGAGATTTAGGGGTCCTTGTATATCAGTCACTGAAAGTAAGCATGCAGGTACAGCAGGCAGTGAAGAATGCTGATGGCATGTTAGCCTTCATAACAAGAGAATTTCAGTATAGGAGCAAAGAGGTCCTTCTACTGTTGTACAGGGCCCTAGTGAGACCACATCTGTAGTATTGTGTGCAGTTTGTCTCCAAATTTGAGGAAGGACATTCTTGCTATTGAGGGAGTGCAGTGTAGGTTCACGAGGTTAATTCCCAGGATGGCGGGACTGTCATATGTTGGTAGAATGGAGCGGCTGGGCCTGTATACTCTGGAATTTAGGATGAGGGGATCTTATTGAAACACAAGATTAAGGGGTTGGACACGCTAGAAACATGTTTCCGATGTTGGGGGAGTCCAAAACCAGGGGTCACAGTTTAAGAATAAGGTGCAAGCCATTTAGAACGGAGATGAGGAAAAACGTTTTCCACAGAGGGTTGTGAATCTGTGGAATTCTCTGCCTCTGAAGGCAGTGGAGGCCAATTCTCTGCATGCTTTGAAGAGTTGGATAGAGCTCTTAATGATAGCAGAGTCAGGGGATATGGGGGAAAAGGCAGGAACAGGGTATGGAGTGTGGATGATTAGCCATGATCTCAGTGATGGCAGTGCTGGCTCAAAGGGCCAAATGGCCTACTCCTGCACTTATTGTCTATAGACTGTCACACAAACGAACCTTCCTTCCATTGACATCTACACTTCACACTGTCTTGGCAAGGCCAACAGCACAGAAGTTTGAAAATGCACACCATCAGATTCAGAGTTTCTTCCCAGCTGTTATCAGACAACTGAACCATCCCATCGCCAACTACAGAACTACCCTGACCTACCATCTCTTGTCATTGGAGACCCTTGGGCTATATTTTATCAGACCATCTTGCAATAAATGTTATTCCCTTTTTCCTGTGTCTGTACCCTCTGGACAGCTTGATTGTAATCATTTATAGTCTTTCTGCTGACAATGATAACTTGCAAAAAGCTCTTCACTGTACTTCAGTATGTGACAATAACAAACTAAACGGATACAGTTACAACTTTCAAAAGACATTTGGACAGATATGGATAGGGAGAGACGAGAGATGTGACCTAAATGGGACTAGACTAGAATGCCAACTTGGTAAGCATAGAGAAGGCAGACCAGAAGGCCAGTTTCCATGCTGTATAGCTCTGACAATCAAGACAAATAATGGAAATAGCAAGCCATCAGGACAGTGGGGTTAGTTTGCCATCATTACCAGCTTGGTCATAGCTCGCTAGTTACTCAATTTCAAAATTGCTGCACGAGCAAGACTGACAGGGCTTTGCAGCTAGCAGCTCCCAAAGTGTGCCACTGCCAGCATCCTGCAAAAACAAAACATGGCAACAGCCAAGCCCCACATGACCAGGCCAGACTGCAAATAGGTGCCTCAGGTTCAAGCCCTTTACGCTGATGGAAGGAAAATGAATTAGTAGATGATTGTTGCAGATTAGTGAAGGTTGTATCAATTATCAAGAGCTACAAAAGAACTGGAACAGAGATAAAACATAGATGGAAGTCAGAAATTAACACTAGATACTTAAAGCAGAGACCAGAGTTCGATACAGACTTCATGTGCTGTCTGTAGGAAGTTTGTATGTTTTCACTATAACTGTGGGTTTATTTCCTGGAAGATCTGGTTTCCTCCCACATTCCAAAGACATGCAGGTTTGTAGATAACCCCATCAGTCTGAAGAAGGGTTTCGGCCCGAAACGTCGCCTATTTCCTCCGCTCCATAGATGCTGCTGCACCCGCTGAGTTCCTCCAGCAATTTTGTGTACCTTCAGGTTTGTAGATAAATTGGCTTCCAAATTGTTCCTGGTGTGTAGGATAGAACGAGTGTACAGGTGACCATTGGTCAGTGTGGAAAAGGGACCCTTCAGCCCACTATCTCTAAACTAGAAACTATTGCCCCTATCCCAACATTACATGTGACCATTACCTCTACAACGTTTGACTCGCATCTTCCTACTGTCACTCCCACTGCAACATGCAATCCACCCTTTTACACCTGGGGATGGAAAACATTTCTGGCAGGTGAACCAGCATCTCACTTGTATTCCAATATAGTACATGGAAAATCAGATCCTACAAAGTTATTACCCATTTTATCCACAAGCAAGGAAAAGCGTCCAGTTGTCTTTTGCTAATCCTTATCCCATTGAGCTGTTGGCACGGTTCCAATAAAAGCAACGTTTTTGAACAGTCATTAGGATTTAATTCAGTTTCAAATAGCCAGGTTTTGTCTTTTGTCGATCACAATGGAATCTGGTTAATGCCACAAGATGACCACCAAAAAAACCATAAGTGGCCTGGGTCAAAAACCTACTCCTTATAACAAGCACTGAACTAGGAATGAATGACGTACTTTACCGCGACTCAAGTATGGGCCATTGTATTTTGCAACAAAACTGTACAAGATTTGTACTAAAAATGCAAGTATGTTAGAGGGTGATTAACCATCATTACAATGCAACATTTCCAAGTGTGGTTTGACTGAAGGAGGCCTATGACTAATGGTGTGCCTCAGGGATAATGCTGGGCCCATTGCTGTTTAACATCTATATCAGTTTGGATGAGGTTATACAAGGCATGTTTAGTAAGTTTGCAGGTGGCAATAAAGTAGGTGGTAGAATAGACAGTGAAAATGGTTATCAGGAATTAGTGGGACCTTAGTCAGCTGTGAGTGAGATATGGCAAATGGGGTTTAAATTAGACATGTGCAAGGTAATGCATTCTGGGGAGGTCAAACAGTGGCAGGACCTCCATGGACAGTAGAACATGGGAGGGTTGTAGAGTACAGGGATCTACAAGTACATCGTGTCAAAGGTAAATAAGGCAGTGGATGGGTGTTGGCACACTAGCCTTCAGTCAGGTAACAGAGTATAAATGTTGGGAAGTTATGTTACAGATGCACAGGCATTGGCAAGACTGCAGTATTGTAAACAATTTAGGTCACCTTGTAACAGGAACCCAAGGGGTAAGATCCCCCCCCCCCCCCCCCAGAGGGTGGTGGTAGATGGAACAAGCTGCCAGAGGAGGTAATTGAGGCAGGTGCAATAACATTTAAGACAGTTGAACTGGCACACGGATAGGGAATGTGTTGAGGGACGCGGATCAAAATGAGCAAGGGAGATTAAGCATAGATGGTGTATCCTGGTCAGCGTGAACTAGGGAGGCCAAAGGGCCCGTGTCCGTGCTGTGCGTTTCACATGAAGGGCGAAAAATGGTAACGCATATCTGAAATTAATGCATAGGAAAGACTGCAGATGCTGGTTTAAATCGTGTCAGCCCCCGACTCTAGTCTGAAAAAGGGTCGCGACCCGAAGCATCACCTCTCCAGAGAGGCTGTCTGACCGGCGGAGTTACTCCAGCTTTGCGTCTATCTGAAGTGAATGCACTGATCACAATGCAATAAGACTCCATGGAGGAAGCGCGGCGACGAGGGTTGGCATTGGAGAGTTGGTACAAGCCTCTGGCCAATGTCTTGCCGAGGCGGGTCCGTGGTTCAAGGTATCAAATAACAGGAGCAGGACACGAGTCCAACGCTGTAACCTTCACGGTGCAGCGAGCGCCGCCGCCGCCGCCGACTGGGGCAGCACGGCACAGCCGCCGCTCCCATCTCCAGCCTTGCGGGCGATGCCATGTTGACCCACATTCAACAAATGCGCACAAGCCAACAAATGTGGGGCCTCGACCCTTTTAAATAGATAGACCCCGCGGACTTGAAACTACCATGCCAAGGTCAAATACAAGATAAGCTCCAAATTCTGGACAAATGGTTAAAGTCTAACACCCCAATTGTGCCATTTCCCAAGTCCAGCTACAATCAGAAGTGGCTGAATCGAGGCAAATAGAGGGCCAAATTAACTTTAAAATAAATCAATTAATTTATTTGCCCCCTATGCTGCAGGCAAATTTGAAACATGACTAGTAGGAACACTTGCATCAAGTTCACTGTCCTTCGAACATGTGGACTGATTCATTCACGTCTTATACCTGCGACTAATTCGGAACCCAATCTATTCATTGGTCATCGCAACGCTGCCGAGGACTTGCATCACGCTGCTCAGTTAATGGAGCAGACACACCTCAGGGGCTGAATGAGTTTCCTGAATTACCAGGATACACAATCCTAGCCCAAATTAAAAGAGAAAATCAAAAGCCAACTGCATACTGCTGACAAGTGCACATTTAAATTCGGGCATCTTAAAATTCGCTGACTTCCAGCATTCACTAAAGAGTTTTACAAGTTTGTAAAAATAAACATTTAATATTGGCTTTTCCACTGCCTATTTTAATAGGGCAGTTTTAAACTGAAGGATTTAGACCCCCCCCCCCCTACACACACAATTAATTGCAGCTTTAGAAAGTATCAGCCGACTGCTTGCCAAGAGCGAACGATCACAAGGAAATGAGTACAAGCCCTCAAGATTGTCACAACAAAGCCCATTTCAGACATGCAGTCCGGCACGAATCACAGATCACTCAACGTTACAGCGTCTAAAGGGTGAATAAAACAAAAAATAATAGCAGGAAACAGCAGCGGCTCAAAATCACTCGTTTCATGCCAATTTCTAAAGATTGCATTCTTCCCTTCGTCTGTAGATCTTACATTGCCACCTGCTTTTTTACAGTAACCATCAGCTCCGCTCAAGATAATGGAGTCACATTACTAACCATTTACATGTCTGCCACGATAGAAACATGCTGCTAGCAGCAACAGGATCACACGGATAGGACTCATCTCGCCGCCTTCCCGCTGGCGAAAGCTAATCCTTGTTCTCGTATCGTAAGGGGAAAATATTAGGTGGGCTTTTTTTTTTCCCTCTGCCCCTGCTCGCTCTCGCTCTCTCTCGCTCTCAGCAAACCGAAGATAGACGGACACGCCAGAATGACGCAGGGACGTGCTCTTTTATCAGCCCGAATGCATTCCCTCTGCTCTCTGAAACAACTGGTTGGTCGGTGTGTGCCTCCTAATCTAATTACATTGTTAAATAACTGCATGGCAAATCCAAACCTGTCGATACTGCTGCCTGGAAACCGACTAATTATGATTGATTTCGCTGAACACTCCCCCCTTGTTGGTTAATCGCTCTTACTGCCAATTTGTACCGTATTTGCGAAGGAGTTTCAATGTACAGTTTTACCTTGCGGTTCTGATTTTCCATAGCGGGCAGGTAGGTGCAAGTGAAAAGTTAATTCGTATTCCAATATTTATAGGTTAGACCAAGAGGAACCCGCCTCTTTATAATAAGTCAAGAGTTACCCAGGGTGTATCCATCATGAACAAAGCAGTATTGTGTTGTTCATTGTCCATAGTGCGGGTGGCAGGGGTTATGGGGAGAAGGCAGGAGAATGGGGTTGAGAAGGAGAGATAGATTAGCCATGATTGAATGGCGGAGTAGACTTGATGGGCCGAATGGCCTAGTTCTACTCCTATCACTTATGAACATTATATTGATGAGGAGGGAGGGGGGAGGACTCATCTTCTTGATCTGCTGCAGTGTGTGTGTGTGTGTGTGTGATGATGGCCATTCCATAGCAAAAGTCCTGTATTTTGAAACACTGATGATGGAGGAACAGCAATGAATTTCTAAGTCACGATTGTGTTTTACTCAGAAGGGATGTATGAACAAGCTAGAGACTGAAATTATGAAGAGTTCTGTTCCTCTTGAGTTTGAGTTTAGCTTATTGCCACGTGCATCGAGGTACAGTGAAAAGCATTTGTTAGGTGCTAACCAGTCAGTGGAAGGACAATATATGTTCACAATCGAGCCATCCACAGTGTGCAGATACATGATAGAAACATAGAAATTAGGTGCAGGAGTAGGCCATTCGGCCCTTCGAGCCTGCACCGCCATTCAATATGATCATGGCTGATCATCCAACTCAGTATCCCGTACCTGCCTTCTCTCCATACCCTCTGATCCCCTTAGCCACAAGGGCCACATCTAACTCCCTCTTAAATATAGCCAATGAACTGGCCTCGACTACCCTCTGTGGCAGAGAGTTCCAGAGATTCACCACTCTCTGTGTGAAAAAAGTTCTTCTCATCTCGGTTTTAAAGGATTTCCCTCTTATCCTTAAGCTGTGACCCCTTGTCCTGGACTTCCCCAACATCGGGAGCTATCTTCCTGCATCTAGCCTGTCCAACCCCTTAAGGGAATAACGTGAATAATGTTTAGTGCAAGATAAAGTCCAGTAAAGTTTGATCAAAGATAGTCCGAGGATCTCCAATGAGGTAGATAGTAGCTCGGGACTGCTCTCTAGTTGTTGGTAGGATGGTTCAGGTGCCTGATAAAAGTTGTGAAGAAACTGCCCCTGAATCTGGAGGTGTGGGGTTTCACACTTGTATATGTTTTGCCCAATGGGAGAGGGGAGAAAAGGGAGTCGCCCTCTTATTCTGGCCCAGGTGGTAGAACATGTGGGTTATGTGAAGAAACATTAGTGAGTTGTTGGAGACATAAGGAACTGCCGATGCTGGAATTTGGTGATGAACGCAAAGTGCTGGAGTAACTCAGCAGGACAAGCAGCTTCTCTAAAGGACAACGCTGAAGGACATCGTAACATCGCCTATCCATGGCCTCCATGTGTTTTGTGTTCTACATTGCTGAGTTTTTGTAGTCTGTCTTAGAGCAAGACTGCAATCACTGCTCGTCAGTGATGGTCAATTTCGGTAGGAAAACTTCTCGGAACAGACTCCTGCATTTAACAAGCAAAATGTGGAAAGTATCAGCATCTCCAAAGTACACATGTTTGCACAAAGTGCAATTGAAAATCATGCATGATCAGCACAAGAAGAAATTGGCAAAGATCCCCCAAACAATGCCATTTTGATGCATGCTTTTAATGTCTACCGAAGTTCTGGGGTGTAACTTCTATAAAATCTGGTGTAATACACTTAATTTTGAAAACCTGACAAAAAACCCTTCACGAAGAGACATAAAACTTCAAGACTGTAATACATAATTTATAATTTGTTATGGCAGCCGTTCTTCAGCCAGAATTAATGATATCTGGATATATCTTGCATGCTGTGATTATTGATGTAGTGAAGAAATACTTCATGGCAACATCCCTAAATATACTTCACTTGCCCATTGTGTATTTGCTTGTTTTTTTTGTCTTTACCTAGAAATATTCCAAATTTACTTTATCCACTCTCTTGAAGATCTCATGGATCTCATAATATCAGCCATCTCCTTTCCAAAAAGAAAGGCTTAGGTTTTGATAATATTTCTTAAAAACCACACATCATGAATACAGCATTGTGACTTCTGTTCATATTACCTTCCATGCTCAAATGTGCCCCGCAATTACTGTAGCGTGACACATTTCTATGTATGTTTTTCTCGGTTTCCGTTAAATTGCAACTGAAATGCACAAGAAATTACAGGTGCTGGATATCTGAACTAAAAGCACCAAATGCTGGAAATACTCAGCAGGTCAGGTGTTGTCCGTGGAGAGAGAAATGGAGTTAACCTCTCATGTTGATGGATTCAACATATTTCAAGAGAAATATGTTTTAAGTTCCAAATTGAGGGAGGGTAAAGGGAACACAAGAAATGTCTCTGACGTGATGTGGACCAGGCGAGATAGAATAATGTACACAGTGGTAGTCGTGGCTGAGAGAAGGTAGATGCATAGTCTTTTGCCCAGAGGAGGGAAATCGAGGACCAGAGAACATAGGTTCAACTTGAAGGGGAAAAGATTTAATAGGAATCCGAGGAGTAATTTTTTCACACTAAGGGTGGTGGGTGTATGGAACAAGCTGCCAGTGGAGGTAGTTGAGGCTGGGACTATCCCATCATTTAAGAAACAGTTAGTCAGGTACATGGATAGGACAGGTTTGGAGGGATATGGACCAAACGCAGGCAAGTGGGACTAGGGTAGCTGGGACATTGTTGGCCATTGTGGGTGAGTTTTGATACAATTAAGGACCTGTTTCCACACTGTATGACTATATTAAAGGTGAATAAAATAAGATCAATTAGAAATGTAAGATTAGGGGGAAGAGTTTTAGGGGTGATGTGAGGCGTAAAAAGGAGCATTATCCACATTTCAATATGTTCTGGACTCTCAGAAAGTCATCATTATCACCTCTTTATTCACATTCACTCACGGGTAAGTTTTAAACTGTCTTTATAATGATCGTCGAGAGATGTTTGTATCACTGGATATCAGCACCAAAGGTCTAACGCATACAGGACAAGTCCCAATGTAAACTTGCTAAATTCATTTGGACTGATTTCACAGAAGGTCAATGATAACGCAGCTTTGAAACCAATTCAAGGTTAGTATTGGCATTGCACTGCGTACATAAAATGCAAATTCATTTGTCAGTAGAGGCAACAGGAGGATCAACAGCAACCAGTGGAGACGTCTTGGCCAAGTTTTCCAGTTGTTGAGTTTACTTTGTCAGATATCGCATGCTTATTGTAAATAGTCTGAACTACTTCTTTCTGGGTATTCGGTACTAAAATCAACAGAAACAAAAATTGGAAAGAAAAACCAAGGAATGGCTGAAAGCATAGTCAATTTAACGCCAACACTTTTACCTCTCGGCTTCAGATTTGTTCTTGAGATTTCTGAATGGGTGCGTAATTGTATCATAAGCCTGTCCTCTATGCGGCATTCTATTATGAGAGCATCACGTGAATAATCCTGCAGCTATGCTTAAGTTAGAACAGAGCACATTCCTACAGGCCCACAAATAGCAGACAAAGCTGTCCACCCTAACTTTTTTGCGATCATTTGTCTCAATATTTGAGGTGTGTGTTGGGCCGTGGCCTTTTATTTAGGCATTGGGTCAATTTGTTTCATTTTCAGTTCAGTTCAGTTTAGTTTATTGTCACGTGTACCGAGGTACAGTGAAAAGCTTTTGTTGCATGCTAACCAGTCAGCAGAAAGACAATACATGATTACAATCGAGCCATTTACAAGGTATAAATGCATGATAAGGGAATAACGTTTAGTGCAAGGTAAAGCCAGCAATGTCCGATCAAGGATAGTCCGAGGGTCACCAAAGAGGTGCTCTCAGGATGTTGTAGGATGATTCAACTGTCCTTGAATCTGGATGTGTGGGGTTGCACATTTCTATACCTTTTGCCTGATGAGAGAGGGGAGAAGAGGGAGTGGCCAGGGGGCAACTCATCCTTGATTATGCTGCTGGCCTTGCCTAGGCAGCATGAGGTATAAATTGTTTTGACCTTGATCTTCATGTTCCAATGAACTCACTTGCCAGAGGCTGTGCCCTTTAACAGAACGCTTTAACATCTCAGTAGAGAATCTTGCAGTTACATCAGTGCTGTAAAAGCTTGCGACCCACAAGGAATGCTGTCCAGCTCTGAGGAACTGCTTCTTCATAACTATATTTGTCGACAGGAAAGTCGGCACCCACAACCTGTTTGCTCTGACCACAGGATGCATGTCACTCTATTGATATGAAAGTTTCTTCTTAAAGCAAATGGGAACCTCAGAAAGAAGAAGCGAGCGGTTAAAAATGTTTGTGGTGTGGTGGTCCCTGGGGATTAGGCCACTCCTTTGGTCATTCCCCTCGGCTCTTGAGGGACAGGGACGATTGTCTGCCCAGGGGGTTTCCCGGTAGCTAGCAAGGGGCGTTCTGTATGTTTGCCTGGATTCATTAAACTACTTCTGAATCTGCCTGGCGTCTGGCCTTTACCTGACCTCGTCCAGGCCACTACAACTGGTGACCCCGTCGTTCATCGCGCATCGTGATGGAAAACAACGCCATTGCGCTGAAGCTCCCGACTTTGTGGACCGAAGAGCCTGATCTGGTTCCAGCAGGCAGAGGCACAGTTTGCTCTGTGAGGGGTGACGGTCGATGAAACTAAGTATTTTTACGTGGTCAGCGCTCTTGACCAAGCGACTGCGAGGCGAGTTAAACCTTACCTCAGCGCCCTCCCGGCAGCTAACAAATATGAGGGCCTCAAGACCCTGCTCGTCAGGCGATTTGGCCTTAGCGAGTCTGAGCGGGCAGCTCGGATTCTCTGAATGGACAGCCTTGGTGGCCATCGGCCCTCCTGTCCGTTTCGTGCCTCCCGCTCTTGGGGGGGGGGGGGGGGGGGGGAGGGTCCTGTGGTGGTCCCTGGGGATTAGGCCACTCCTTGGGTCATTCCCCTCAGCTCTTGAGGGACAGGGACGATTGTCTGCCCACAGGGTTTCCCGGTTCTATCTGTTTGCGTGGATTCGTTAAACAAATTCTGAACCTGCCTGGCGTCTGGCCTTTTCCTGACCTCGTCCAGGCCACTACAGTGGATACCACAGCCAGCTGGTCCACACAGGTCATGAGAACACGGCCTGCAACTCCATCCGGACCAGTTACTTTCCACAGGTTCTCTCTCAGGAAGGCAGATCTGACATCTGCAACAGTAACTGTTGGTATAGGCCCATCGGATGCTGAGGGAGCTTCCATTTTGGGAGCACTAATGAGGCTAGGACATGCACCACGAATGAGAGAGATAATGGGTTGGCTAATAGGAAAGCTTTCAAAACCAAACTATCCTCATATTTTGACTCGGGTTGTGATAACTTTTAAAGTGGGTGGAAGAAAAGGATACAGAGTTGGACTGAATAAACAGAGGAAATGCAACGTTGGTTTCGGTATAGTAGCAGTGCTTGTGAATCAGGTGCTGCCCTGGCAGCAGACGTGGATGTGTGGGGGAGGCTGGTGGTAACGTAGCAAGTAATACTTATACCATAAGCTAGCAATAAATTTCAGGGAGAGGGTTGCTCTGTCAGCCAGACAGAAACTGTGCATCAAGAATATCACCAGTCTATTTATATTTATATGGACTTCTGAGACTAAAGTATTGGTAAATGGATAGAAAATCTGGCACCACATGCCTGTATTTTCTTACTAGTCCAAATGCCCATTTAGCATAAACCTGACAGGCAAAACCTAATTTGCGCCTCTCAATGAGATTGCCTTCTTTACTCAAGAATGTTTCAGCCCAGTTTGCATAATTTCTCTTTATTCAACAAAGTCACCATCCCAGGACATAATCTTGCAAATCCTTGCTGCGGCCTCTCTCCCATCAGTAGACCACAGCCTTGGGGATTTAGGGAGTTGGTCATCGAGGGATCAAGACTCCAAGAGATCAGATGGTGGGAGCCATTGGGGAATCATTAACACCAATGGCTCGGACAAAACTCTGATTATTAATAACTCATTATCTGTTATTTGCACTTTATCAGTTTATTTATTCATGTGTGTATATATTTATATTATGGTATATGGACACACTGATCTGTTTTGTAGTAAATGCCTACTATGTTCTGTTGTGCTGAAGCAAAGCAAGAATCTCATTGTCCTATCAGGGACACATGACAATAAACTCACTTGAACACTTGAACTTGATTAGGGAGTGAGATTATCTGCATATCTGACAGGGATTTTAGGGCAATCTGAGAGTGGTGCCCCCTTCAGGAAATTGGTGGGTGAAATTCAGGGATTCTGAATTTATGGCCATTTGGAGAATTCGAGAGTTTGATCCTAAGGGAACTGGAGGGCGATGATGAGGAAAGGATTAGAGATGGGTGCCATCCATTGGAGAGTGGGACTTTCAGCGCCCTGAATAATGGGAGATGTGAGATAGGATCTATCATAACTGTACGTGCAAACAAGACTTCCAGTTATTTCATAGCCATGTAATTTTTTATTGTTATCTGACCACCGGAAAGAACTGAGCAGTAGAATCAACACTACCCTTGAAGTGACTGAGCTGATCATGGCTAAGTCAAATAACAATACACAACTGTGGAAGGAGAAGAATCTTAAACCCTTTGGGCTATAATGCTCTGAAGAATTGATTGTGTAGCCAATTTGTTTAGTAATATTGCTTCAATTAATAGGTGGGAGCTGCTTGCTATTTGCAGGATTATGAAGACTATGTATGAAATAGTTATACATGGGTATGAAAGAGGTAACAGGAATTAGCAAGTCTTAGGGCATTTGAGACAGAAGTCAAATACATTAGCAAATGGAAAAATCAGTTTAAAGTAATAAATTATGGCATGGAGAGTTTGACAAGGTAAATTGTAGGGCAAATAAAAGTGAGGATTACATGAAGGGTAGTAAAGGAATCAATAAGAAGAATAATGATGAATATGACACTGCCTATGTTCCAGTGTATTAAATGTTGGAATACGTGAATGGGTTTCATTAATATAGATGTCCATAAGTCCGATTTTATCCTGAAGTTGGAAAATGGTCTTGGGGATTGACAAAATCATTCAATATGGTAATAATACTTGCACATTTTTGTAATGAATGGCATCAACATCATATGTGATAAGAAGGAGCAGTTACTATCAGAAGAAACTAGCTCTGCTGTTCAAAGGAACAAACGTGTACATGCAGCAGATCTTTGAATCTAATAATATTGTGAGAGGTTATTCATATAAGCTGCTGCTTTTAACACAATCATTCCGCAGCAGCTGGTGGAGAAGTTGGGGCTATTGGGGGTTGATGCTGGCACATGTAACTGGGTCCTGAACTTTCTATCGCAACGGCAGCAGACAGTCAGGGTGGGCAGTAGGACATCAAAAACCATAGCCGTGAGCACTGGCTCACCCCAAGGCTGTGTCCTAAGCCCCCTGCTGTTTAGTCTGCTTACACACGACTGTACTGCTAGACTCAACAACAACTTCATCAACAAGTTCGCTGATGACACAACATTGGTGGGTCTCATCAGTGACAATGATGAGTCGGCGTACAGGATGGAGGTGGAGCTGCTCACAGGATGGTGCAAATCCCACAACCTCATTCTCAACGTGGGAAAAAATAAGGAGATGGTGGTTGACTTCAGGAGGGCGGGAAAACAACACCATACACCTCTGCACATCGATGGAGCTGATGTGGAAAGGGTCAGCAGCGTGAAGTTCCTAGGACTCCACCTGTCAGATGACCTGACGTCCACGAACAACACCACAGCACTGGTCAAGAGAGCCCAGCAGCGACTACACCCTCTCCGAAGACTACGGAAAGCAGGTCTCCCCATTACACACCTACGAACTTTTTATAGGGGGACAATCGAGAGCACATTAACCTACGGCATCACTTCCTGGTTCGGGAGCTGCAAGGCGTACGAACGGCACCAACTAGACAGGATTGTGAAGACCGCCAGCAGGATTATTGGTGTTCCACTCCCTTTCCTGCTGGACATATACAGGAAGAGATGTATCAGCAGAGCCATCTCCATCATCAAAGACCCCTACCACCCATCGCATCGCATATTCTCCATCCTGCCATCTGGGAAGAGGTACAGGAGCATTAGCTGCAAAACCAGCAGGATGCTCCTCAGCTTCTTCCCGCAGGCTATAAGACTGATAAACGGACTTTGCCCCCTGCCAAAGTATCGCGCACCAACCACCAACCTGGACACACTGCAGCAGAGCCACTGTCGTGCCGCTGCCGATCGGAACGCCTGTTGATGTTTAGTAGAGAGTAGAGTGTTTAATTTGTTCATGATATATGTATTTTTATTTCTATTTATTTTTTACTGCACACTGAATGGACACTGGTTGAGCAACGTTTTTTTGTTTCCTCTGGGTATGTGAGTACTCAGGAAAATGACAATAAAGATATACTATACCATACTATACTATATTTAGAGGTTTCCATGGAAGGTGTTTATAACTCAGAAACAAGCTGACAATCTAGGATTCTGCTCTAAACCATAACTGTGCAGAACCGGGACTGATAGCATGATTCCAGCAGCGCTTGCAGCTTGGAATTAGTATCCTTGGCATCATTAGATTTGGCTCCCAAATGGTACATACGTTGTGAAAGAGAGCCAGAACCCCCCCTTAGGTCCACATGTCTGCTGCTGTACTCAATTGAGCATGATAAGCTGGCACTGCTCAATACATTCATAGCAGAATGAGTGGGAGCGGTGGGAGCACTCATGGAAGCTCGCCAGCCCTGCCTTCTTCTGTCAGTGTGGATGATGTAGAGTCAATGTGGGTAGAACTGAGACATTGTAAAGGCAAAAAGACCCTAATGGGAGTTATCTACAGGCTCCCAAACAGTAGCTTGCATATAGGGTGCAAGTTGCATCAGGTGTTAAAATTTGCATGTAACAAAGATAATACTACAGTGGTTAAAATGGCAGGTGGACTGGGACAATCAGGTTGGCAATGGACCCCAAGAAAGAGAGTTTGTAGAGGGCCTCCGAGATGGATTCTTAGAGCAGCTTATGCTGGAGCCTATCAGGGGAAGGCAATTCTGGATTTAGTGTTGTGTAATGAACTGGATTTGATAAAGGGAACTCAAGTTAAAGGAACCATTAGGAGGGAGTGACTATAATATGATGTTGTAATCTGTAATTTGAGAGGGAGAAGGTGAAATCAGAAGGGTCAGTATTGCAGTTCAACAAAGGGGATTATGGAGGCATGAGGGAAGAGCTGGCCAAAGTTGACTGGAAAAGGACCCTAGCAGGGATGATGGTGGAGCAACAATGGCAGGAATTTCTGGGAATAATCCAGAAGATGCAGGATCGTTTCATTCCAAAAATGAGGACAAATTCTAAGTGGAGTAATAGGCATGTTTGGCTGACAAGGGAAGTCAAGGATGGTATAAAACTAAAAGAGACGAAATACAACGTAGCAAAGATGAGCGGGAAGCCAGAGGATTGGGAAAGAACAACAGAAGGTAGTTAAAAAGGCAAGTCAGAATCAGAATGAGAATCACACTTTATTCACCAAGTATGTTTTGCAAAATATGAGGAATTTCATTGGCCAGGTCAGTCATACAATTAAAAGCAAGAAATCACTCAAAAACACATTTTAACATGAACATCCACCACAGTGACTCCTACACATTCCTCACTGTGATGGAAGGCGAAATAAAGTTCAAGTCCTTCCTTTTGTTCTTCCTCGGTCGTGGGGCCTTGAGCCCTCCGTTGACGGGACGGTCTTGACTCCCGTAGCCGGCAGCATTCGGGCCCTCCGCATTGAGGCGATCTGCTCCCGCATTGGGGGAATGTCAGCTCCCCCGTGCCGGGCGATCGAACCTCGCGTCGGGATGGTGGTCGAGCCTTCCGCGACGTTGGAGCTCCCGACTAGCCTCTCCCGAGACTGCGAGCCCTAGATGGTAAGTCCACGGTGGTCGCGGTGGTCGCGATCCCAGGCAAGGGGTCCGCTCCGATGTTAAGTCCACGCCCCGCGGTCGGGCTCACGACAGTCCGAGAAGGCTTCCAGCTCCATCGATGGTAGGCCGCAGAGCCCAGAGAATGTGATCCAAAAAATAATCGCATCTCCGGCAAGGTAAGAACTTGAAATAAAAAAGGTTCCCCCGATCCCCCCCCCCCACATAAAACTTACCGAAGAACATTCAAACAAACTTTTAACGCACTAAAAATTAACAAAAAGAAAGAAAAAACAAGCAGACTGCCGGCAGGGCTGCCATCTCCCCGGCGCCCCTGGTGGTCTTGGGGGGAAAAGATGAAGTATGAAGGTAAGCTAGCCAAGAATATAAAGGAGGATAGTAAAAGCTTCTTTAGGTATGTGAAAAGAAAAAGATTAGTTAAGACAAATGTGGGTCCCTTGAAGACAAAAACAGGTGAATTTATTATGGGGAACAAGGAAATGGCAGATGAGTTGAAAAGGTACTTTGGTTCTGTCTTCACTGAGGAAGGCAGAAAAATCTCCCAGATGTACTAGGGGATCTAGGGTGATGGAAGAACTGAAGAAAACACACATTAGTTAGTAAATGGTGAACGCATTAGTGATCATTTTCCAATGTTCTATAGGTTCTGGATCAGTTCCTGTGGATTGGAGGGTAGCTAATGTTATCCCACTTTTTATGAAACGAGGGAGAGAGAAAGCAAGGAATTATAGACCAGTTAGCCTGACATTGGTGGTGGGGAAGATGCTGGAGTCAATTATTAAACATGTAATAGCAGCGTATTTGGATAGCAGTAACAGGATCGGTCCAAGTCAGCATGGATTTACGAAAAGGAAATTTTGCTTCACTAACCTTCTGGAATCTTTTGAGGATGTAACAAGTAAAATGGATAAGGGAGAGCCAGTGGATGTAGTGTATCTGGACTTTCAGAAAGCCTTTGATAAGGTCCCACACAGGAGATAATTGGGCAAAATTAGAGCACATGGTATTGGGGGTAGGGCATTGACGTGGATAGAAAATCGGTTGGCAGACAGGAAACAAGAAGTCGGATTTAACGGGTTCCTTTCAGAATGGCAGGCAGTGACTAGTGGGATGCCGCAAGGCTCCGTGCTGGGACTGCAGCTATTTACAATAGAAATTATTTAGATGAAGGTATTAAAAGTGACATTAACAAATTTGCAGATGACATAAAGCTGGGTGGCAGTGTGAACTGTGAAGAGGATGCTTTGAGGATGCAGGGTGACTTGGATAGGTTGGGTGTGTAGACAAATGCAGGGAAGATGCAGTATAATGTGGATAAATGTGAGGTTATCCACTTTGGTGGCAAGAACAGGAGGGCAGATTATTATCTGAATGGTGTCAGGTTAGATAAAGGGGAAGTGCAACAAGACCTGTCCTTGTACATCAGCCACTGAAAGTAAGCATGCAGGTACAGCAGGCAGTGAAGAAAGCTAATGGCATGTTGGCCTTCATAACAAGAGGATTTGAGTATAGGAGTAAAGAGGTCCATCTGTAGTTGAGACCACACCTGGAGTATTGTGTGCAGTTTTGGTCTCCTAATTTGAGGAAGGACTTTCTTGTTATTGAGGGAGTGCAGCGTAGGTTCACGAGGTTAATTCCTGGGATGGCGGGACTGTCATATGATAAAAGAATGGAACGACTGGACTTGTATTCACTGGAATTTAGAAGGATAAGAGGATATCTTATAGAAACATATAACATTATTAAGGGATTGGACATGGTAGATGCAGGAAACATGTTCCCGATGTTGGGGGAGTCTAGAACCAGGGGCCACAGTTTAAGAATAAATGATAGGCCATTTAGAACTGAGAAGAGGAAAAACTTTTTCACACAGAGATTTGTGAATTTGTGGAATTCTCTGCCTCACTGGATGCATTTAAAAGAGAGTTAGATCGAGCTCTTAGGGCTAGCGAAATCCAGGGGTATGAGGAGAAGCAGGAATGGGGTGCTGATTGTGGATGATCAGCCACGATCATATTGAATGGCGGTGCTGGCTCGAAGGGCCGAATGGCCTGCTCGTATACCTATTTTCTATGTATCTATGGATCAGCTACCCCTGTAAACAACAATGCAAATAATACAATTTTGCATTTACATAGATCCTTCAATGTTAGAAAATATCCTGCACATGACCAAATCCACTGCCCCATCCACTCCTGACTCCTGCTCCCCCCCTCCCCCCCCCCCCTCTCCGCTCCTTCACACAGGACAAGAAATATGTGGTCATGTGGATTGGCAATGCCTAGTTCCGTAAAAGTTTCACTGCATCTTTCATCCCATTTATCCACATGTGTACTAAATGAAGATGTTAAAGACATTTAGCAACTAGAAGAATAAATAATGCTGAACCAAGACAATAAATGCATCCTCGTTATTATGGTCCTCTTTACAATGGATCTCGGTTATAGCAGATGGACCTACCGACCACTGGCCTACGATGGCCTGCACTTCCACCCCGGCTGCTTCCAGGCCCTGCCTGCCATCACCATCCCTGACCTTTACCTGCACTCCGGCCGCCCGTGGGCAGCAACCAGTGAGTGCCCGATCCTCACCTCTCCCCCGGCTAACAGCAGGCCGGGGCCGTCAACTGACCTGGATTCCAGCCCCAGTTATGGACCAAGAGTCTGAAAAAGGGTCATGAACAGGAACGGCACCTATCCATGGTCTCCAGAGATGCTGCCTGACCTGCTGAGTTACTCCAGCACTTTGTGTCCTTTAGTGTATTAACCAGCATCTGCATTTCTTTATTTCCACTACTTATACAATGATACTCTATTACTCGGTAATCCCTCACACGGTTAGAGCGGGCAATCAGCAATAATGGATACTATTTTACTTCGGAGAAACGTGAGTGACTACGTGAAGAACCCCGACAGGACGCATGCGTGTCATATCGCTACACGCATTACGAAACAGTCAGGCGGGGTGGAACGACGTTCCCCCGCAGCGGCAGTTTTAAAAGCCGGAACCTGCAGGTAAGAGTTACTCTGCGGTCTTTTGTGTTGTTCCCATACTGATTTACAGGTGGGGAGTCAATGGACAAGTCCAAGAAAACAACGAGGGCTGCGACAAAGCTGGCGGGGGAGGACCGCGGAGTTGCGGGCAGCCAACAGCGAACAGCTGTGCCCGACTTCGCCCCCGCACCGGCCAGATCTACACCGCGGCCGGGCGGTAAGGCAAAACAAAAATCCAACAAAGTCGTTGACTCAGATGAGTCCGACTTCGAGCAACCACGAGCGGCCAGCGACCGTGAGCACTGGAGCCGGATGGAGCGGCTTGTGGAGCAGATGCTCCAACGTGACAGGCTCCGGGAGATGGAGTCCAGTCACTGTGGGCAATATGTTACACCCACAGCAGCACCTCTTGTAGGGCTGCACAGTGCATCTCCCTCGTCAGAGGGGAGTACTGGGGGTCAATTCTGGCCTGATCCTGAAGAGGGGTTTGCAGAACAGAAATCAAGTGTGCAAGGGGTGCAGGAACGTGAAAATCTACTGGACATGGTGTCCAACTTCATACAGCCAGACCAGACTGGCCAAAACGTGGAACAAAAACTAGCTGCCAGTATAGATTATATGTCCTTTAAGCAGCTACAGGAACAGGCTGTATTGGACACCACGGCAAGACACTTGGCACCGGAAAACTGTATATCCCTGAATGTCCTGTTGTAAATAATTGCATATGGAAACATGTCGGAGCAGGAGTTAGAGGCATGGATGTCAAACTCCAAAAAGTACTAAAGCTCCTAACAGCGGGAATAACAGCTTTCGCCCGCACAGTAGATGAAAAGGACATGTCGCAGGACCAACAGGATGCACTGGCACTGCTTTGCAACACACAATATGAAATAAACAGCATCAGGAAGGGTGCCATCCGACCTGCTTTAAACCCGAAATTCGCAGGTCTGTGCAAACCTGGAAACACAAAACCACCAATTTTACTATTTGGAGGTAACCTATCCAAGCAAGTCGAGGAGCTCGATGAGGAGGCAAAAACCCTGGGGCTCATAAAAGCGACATCAACAAGAACCTACTACGGCCATAAACAGCACCCTTACGCACCCACCAGTAGAACAAGACAAACTTGTGAAAGCTCAAAGGCCAGGTACACCGAACATCGGTCTTTTTTAGGCCATGGCCCAGACCGGCCTTTTTGGAAGATACGCAAACCTCCAACACCAACCCAACCACAAACCCAGACACTGGCGCCTCAACATCAACGAAGGATTTACAAATAGAAGTAAACCTGCCACTGGTAACCATGGAGGTAGGTGGGTCTGGTTCCCTACAAATTGCAGGGAGCATGGAGGTTGGGCGGAGATTACACTTCTTTCTGGATGCATGGAGTATGTTAACTACCGACACTTATATTTTAAGCAGTATCCAGGGATATACCATAGAATTTATACACAAATACAGCCCTCCAGTTCAGCATGTACCGAACCGAATGTTCGTACTTTCAGGTAAAGAAAAATCAGAAGTGCATGCTGAACTGGAGCGGCTTTACGCAAAAGGGGTAATTGAAAAATCCCAACACGAATCACTAGAATTCGTGTCCAATATCTTTACTAAAAACAAAAAAGATGGTGGTTGTCGCATCATCATAGATTTGACCAAATTGAATACATTTGTACAGTATATTCATTTTAACATGGAAACCTTTGTTACTGCAAAACAATTGATTTCCAAAGGTTACTTCATGGCTAGCATCGATTTAAAAGATGCTTACTATTCAGTGCCTATACGAGGTGACCACAGATGTTACTTAAAATTCAACTGGATGGGACAGCGCTGGCAGTATAGAGCGCTGCCAAATGGCTTAACATCAGCCCCCAGGCTGTTCACAAAAATTTTGAAACCAGCCCTAGCGTTTCTACGGAAACGAAAACACATGGTCATGGCATATCTAGATGACATACTTATTGCGGGCAAAACTTTGGAATTGGCCAAACAAACCGTAACAGCCACAAAACAATTATTTGAAAAACGGGTTTATTATCCATCCAGTTAAATCTAAATTAACGCCTTCCACTACTATGGACTATTTGGGGTTCACCATTGACTCAGTTCACATGTCGGTGACTTTGCCAAAGGGAAAGGCTATAGACTTAATAGAGGCTTGCAATAACCTCATTGACATCAGTAAACCATCCATCAGATTGGTAGCAAAAGTAATTGGCAAAATGGTGGCTGCTTTTCCAGCCACACAATTCGGACCTTTACATTACCAAAATTTACAGAGAGCAAAAATACGAGCACTCAAAATTAATGCTGGTCATTTTGACAGACCAATGAAGCTATAATGGAACTAAAATGGTGGAAAGATAAAATTCGGCTTTGTTTCAATCCAATCATTATCAGCAACCCTTCTATGGTGCTACAAACTGATGCCAGTGCACTTGGTTGGGGTGCCACCAATTCCATCTCCAGCTGTGGAGGTAGATGGACTGCACAGGAGGCATCATTATTACAAACACTGGGCATAAACTACCTGGAAATGTTGGGTGCATTCCATGGCCTAAAGTCATATTGTTCTGGGTTATATCACCAGCATGTTAGACTACAGATTGACAATACCACCGTGGTAGCATATATCAACCACATGGGTGGAAACAAATCGACATCATGTGACAATCTGGCTAATACAATTTGGCAATGGTGTATCCAGAGACATATTTGGATATCAGCTACTTACCTACCAGGTAAACTAAATTCAGTGGCAGACACTAGGTCACGCAAATTTAATGAAAACACCGAATGGATGTTGAATAAAAAAGTATTTGCTGATATTACAGCATGGTATGGAACACCAGATATCGATCTATTCGCATCCAGACTTAATCACCAGTTATCAAACTATGTTTCGTGGGAACCAGACCCTGGGGCAGCGGCGACAGATGCATTTTCGCTGCATTGGGGGAAATTGTTTATTTATGCATTCCCTCCTTTCTGCCTCATCAGTCGGGTATTAAGGAAAATACAGCAAGACTCTGCGTCTGGTATTTTGGTAGTACCCGATTGGCCTACTCAACCATGGTTCCCTGTGATACTCAACATGGTATTAGAACCATGTATCACCATCCCAAATAAACCAGATTTATTGGTTCATCCCGTAACAAGGGATAGCCACCCATGTCATAATTATATGAATTTATTAATTTGTAGAGTCTAAAAATACCTCTACTACAGCTGGGACTGACGGACCGAACAGTGAACATAATTTCGGCGGCCCACAGACAGTCCACCAAAAAAACAGTATCTGGTCTATATCAGGAATTGGGAGATTTATTGTCACAGAAACAGCATCACCTACAGATCAATGAACATCCCGTCTGTTCTGGAATTCCTGGCAGGCCTCCATTATGATGAGGGGCTCAGTTATAGTGCCATCAACTGCGCCAGAAGTGCCCTATCAACTTATCTATGGCAAGGAACAGAGCGTCATTCTGTTGGGACTCACCCCCTGGTAACAAAACTTATGAGGGGAATTTTTAATACCAATCCCCCAAGAACCAGGTACTCTCAAATATGGGATGTGAGTATTGTCCTGATGATGCTAAGGAATTGGTCTCCAGCAACAGCTCTGTCCCTACATAGACTGACACTGAAAACAGTCATGCTAATGGCATTGGTCACGGCACAAAGGGTACAGTCGTTACATAAATTAAGACTGGACAACATGACTTCTTCATCTGGAAATATTACGTTTCATATTTATGAATTAGTTAAGCAGAACAGACAGGGGTCAGCAGGCCTCAATATAGAATGTAGGTCTTACCCAACAGATGATCGTCTCTGTATAGTAAGACATTTGTTGTTATACATGGAGAACACGAAAATCATCAGAGGCAATGAGAAGGCACTTTTAATCAGCCACAAGCAACCACACAAAAAAGTGACGGTCCAGACCATCTCAAGATGGCTGAAACAGGTTCTAACACAGGCTGGGGTGGATACTAATATTTTTAAATCTCATTCCACCAGGGCTGCAGCTACATCGGCAGCTATGCAGTTGGATGTACCAATGGACCAAATCCTCAAGACAGCAGGATGGTCAGGGGAAAAAACATTCCAACTATTTCATCATAAACCAGTCATTAAACCTGGAGCGTTTGCAGAAACAATTTTAAGTTCTGTAATTTAATTTACCCCATAAATAGGGGCTATAATTTGGTGTTAATAAATATTTCATGGATTTCAATGTCGGATTCATGTCTAAATTATGTTGACACAATTCCTCCCACAGTCATTAAGGCAGTTGTGATGCATGGACTCGTTTCCACGGCATGAAATCACAGAGCTTTGAAATCTTCACGTAGTCACTCACGTGACTCCGAAGTAAAATAGTAAGATTAAACGAGAACTTACCAATTCGAAGTTTGATCGTTATTTTATGAGGAGTACGTTGAAGGAATACGTGCCCTCCGCTCCCACCCATGATCATATACTCAACTGGTATTTCTTCTCTAATCTTACTATGTTCAGTCATTACAGTTATCTGTGATTTCACACCGCTGCTTTGAAGAATGACACGCATGCGTCCTGGCGGGGTTCTTCACGTATTCCCTCAACGTACTCCTCATAAAATAACGATCAAACTTCGAACTGGTAAGTTCTCGTTTAATCTTACTATTTCCCCTCCTTCCCCCAATGGTCAGTTATAACAAGGGTTTACTGTCTTAAATGAGCATGTTTAGTGCTACTGTACAAGATAACAATTTAAAAAATAGAACTACATTTGAGCAAATCCTTTTGATAATATAACTTTGTACTGATTATTTGTGTTATGTTATTTTCCACTAGATTTAAGGTCTGATGATCATGGACCATCCCAATAATATAGCCACTTGATACTGAGTTGCATTTAAAGAGATGTTGTGTTTAAAGATTTATTTGAGTGAACTTAAATGTTTCGCCTGAGATTATGTCCTGGTGGCAGCAATGATATCAACTGGAACAACCTTTTATCTGTTGGCTGTGAACTTGTTGGACCATGGACAAAGAATAAGGAGAGAAGTCCTAATTTATTGGTCCCAACAAAGAACTCCCACGGGTGTAATGGACTGAATTTCCCTCTTTGCTGATTGATTCAATGATTTTATGACATGCAATTGAATGCCAGATCACTCACTGGAAACCAGCCAGAAAAGTGCCATGTGTTAGATAAACAGCTGTTTCTTTTATTACTTAGATTGAGCATACAACCATCAGACCAATTTACCGGCGTTTAGTTTAGTTTATTATTATTTCATGTACCGAGGTGCAGTAAAAAGAGTTTCCAGTCAGAGGGAAGAACATACATGAATACAATCAAGCCGTACACAGTGCAAACAGTTTAACATTCAGTGCAAGATGTAACATTGAAGTCCGATAACATTCAAATATAGTTCAAAGGTCTCCAATGAGGTAGATGGGAGGGCAGGACCGCACTCTGGCTAATGAGAGGACTTTAGTTGCTTGCTAATAGCTGGGAAGAAACTGTTCCCGAATCTGGAGGTATGCGTTTTCAAACTTCTGTAGCAACTTTGATGCCCACATGTTTGCACATAAGTTACCAGGATACCATTTTCTTCTCACTTGACAGAACAACAACTGGCATGGAAAATTCTTGCTATCTCATCAGAACACTAAAACATTATCATTACATTATTAATTACAAATACGTTATCAAAAGATAGAACTTTGTAGCAAGTGAAGTAATGACCAACATGCTTTTGTTCCCATGCCTGCTAGTCACCTCACATAGTTGCTTAGAAGTTCGATTACACAGCACCATGTTTTTGTGTGCTATGTGACCCACTTTAAATAAAAAGTAAAACATTAATGGAAGTCAAGGACTTACTGGTGAGATTGTGAAGTTAGCAAATATTTTTCTAGGGCCCTCCATGCATCCTATAAATAAATCATGGAGGATCCCAGACATGTCGACTGACTTCTAATGACAGGCAGTCTGTGCCTGGATACCATCTGTGGGTTTGTTGCAGTAAGTATGTGAGTAGCATGATTCACAGGTCACTTGTATAGAAGCAAGATTCCAGTGTCTGCTACAGTGCAAGTTAAAGCAGACCTCCCTGAAAAGGTGCCAAGATAGAGGTGGCAACCTGATTCAGGAGTGGACCCCTTTCGGCAGTTTGATTCCCTGTCTCTCCTTTGGGAACCTAAACCAAAGCCCAGTTCTCTGCAGTAGTCAGCCAGAAACCCCAAAGCGCATAAATCAGATCTGACCCCCCATCCACCAATCCGCACATTTTCTGAACCAATCTAGTCCATGCCTCTTTTAACCTCAAAGTGGCCACGTTTCCCACAATCCCCTTAAAATCATTAGTTAAAATCAAATCATTCCTGTGCTACCTTGAAACGTACCCAGTTGTACAGGGTCTTGGTGAGACCACAACTGGAGTATTGCGTACAGTTTTGGTCTCCAAATCTGAGGAAGGACATTATTGCCATAGAGGGACTGCAGAGAAGGTTCACCAGACTGATTCCTGGGATGTCAGGACCTTCATATGAAGAAAGACTGGATAGACTCGGCTTATACTCGCTAGAATTTAGGAGATTGAAGGCGGATCTTATAGAAACTTACAAAATTCTTAAGGGGTTGGACAGGCTAGATGCAGGAAGATTGTTCCCGATGTTGGGGAAGTCCAGGACAAGGGGTCACAGCTTAAGGATAAGGGGGAAATCCTTTAAGACCGAGATGAGAAGAACATTTTTCACACAGAGAGTGGTGAATCTCTGGAACTCTCTGCCACAGAGGGTAGTTGAGGCCAGTTCATTGGCTATATTTAAGAGGGAGTTGGATGTGGCCCTTGTGGCTAGGGGGATCAGGGGGTACGGAGAGAAGGCAGGTACGGGATACTGAGTTGGATGATCAGCCATGATCATATTGAATGGCGGTGCAGGCTCGAAGGGCCAAATGGCCTACTCCTGCACCTATTTTCTATGTTTCTATGTTTCTATGTTTCTATGTACCTGCTCCCCTATTTCCCACACTCACCTGAGATTTATCAGTGGCCATTTTCTCATTCTTCCTTTAAACTGACTGGGTTCACTGGAACATTTACTATACTACAGTACAATTTCTTTAAAACAAAAATCCCAGGTGTGTTGGGATTTTAACTTCCAATAATCCTTAAAATGTACCAATCTGGCACCATCAAAGTCATGTAATTGCTGCATTAACAGTGTTTCACTATGGGTACATCAATACAATGTGTTCTGTCTCTGCCATTCATTCCATTGAAGGCAATAGAATTGACTTAGAGTTAGAGTTCAGTGCATTGACATTATTATATTAGCATGTTTAGTGCTACGGACTGGAGATTAATTTCTGGGTAGTTAGCTTTTATAATTAGGACCTTACAATCCAAAAGTAAAAACTAATGATGAATCCATACAAAACATTGGTTAGTATAGTAATGGGCCTGTCCCACTTGGGTGACTTTTTAGGCGACTAAAGGAGACTATGCGGTCGCCACGTGTTCACGGGTGGTTGCTGGGGAGTTGCCTTCATGGTCGTGAATAGTTCCCGCATTCTCGGAACTAGTCGCGGCTTCATTCTGGTCACCGCTAATTTTTCAACATGTTGCTAAATTAGCGGCGACCAGAATGAAGCCGCCATGGAGAGTAGCGAGATTTCTCGTGCCGTAGGTGCAGAGGTAGTGGGTCGCCAGGAGGTCGTAGGTTCTCGTAGGTTGTCGCCGGTGCTGATCGGTGAATTTCATTGGCTCATTGGGAAAATAAACGTAAGCAGTAGTTTTCAGAACCAAGGATAACCGACCAATAATGTTAATGTCCGCCGAGCTTCACAGCCGTGTATCTCTGGCTTCTTAAAAGTCGTCTTCACTCCTTCTCCCCACCCCATCTCCCCCTTCCCTCCCCTCTCCCCCCTCTCTTTTAAAGAACTTAAGTGACCCTTCCCGTACACTGTGCTTTCACCATCTTAATTGCAGCGCCAACCTTCCTGTTCCTCGTGGTGTGTGTCTGTATCATATTGACTTTGCACCGTGTGAATTTCACTTAGACAGCGCTCCTCCCGCTTGCCCTGTTTCCCGCCTGCATAATGGGCTGGTGAAGGAAGCGATGTGTGTGTGTGTGTGTTCCACTCTGACAGTAGCCGTTCCATTCATCTGAAAAATCGCCTAAGTGGGACAAGCCCATAAGGGTTTGTGTTGTGGCGTTTTATTACAGAAAATAAATGAAAGCCTTAAGGAGTTTCAGTTTTAGGTTCACAAAGTTGTCACTCAGGATAATTGCAAGAGATGCTTGAGATATTGGGACTATTACAAAGGCTATAGAGAGTTAATGGAGTTGGCGGATGTTAAACTGGGAAAGATTTGATAGAGTGATGAAGGAAATACTATTTCCTCTGGCTGAGGAATTTGAAATGATTAGTTATTATTAATTTAAAACCTTCACTTGGACAGTGAGGAGACTTTTTGGATGCATTTTCTTTACCCAGAAGAATGCTTACTTTGCTTCAGGGAATGGATGAGGAAGAGGTCACAACAGAGAACAAATTAGGAGAAAACAATCCAATGTCTCATTAAAAATGTAACAGCCTTGGAAGATAAAATACACCCAGTGAAAGGTGATTTATTCTTTCTGTTTGATTGTCATTGGTATTTAATAACAGTGTGTGAAAAGAGTCTTGTTACAATTTCTGTCATAGGTCATTTGAACGTATTGTGTAAACTAGTGGAAAGCATTCCCATCAGTAAAACAACTATGATATTCTCATATTCTCAGCTGACCAGCCCTAAAAATAACAATCGCCAGTCAAGTCACATAACCCCACGTTTGTAAAAGGTTTGTTTTAAAATGAATGTTTGACTTGGGCAAATAAAAGACATTCCTGAAGATTGGTAACTTCAGCTCTTTGTGCAACAGCCCATTCACTTTCTTAGAGTTGGAACCTACGATCTGAAAACTCAACTGTTGTTTTCAAAAGCGAAATAATACAAATATGTTCTCAATATTTTATTTAACAGTTTCATCATTGAGTGCAGCACTGTATTGGATACAGTCTGTCATTTTTTTCAATTATTGCAGTTGTTGCCATTCTAAAAGTTATCCTTATTGATATTATTTGATGATGTTCACTATAATGGTGTGTAACTTTACATGACAGCATCTAAAGTGTTAAATCTTGTCAGAGTGATAGCATAGTTGTTCTGCAAAGCTGAGCTGTTTACTGTAGCCTGGACCTTTGAAGTTGGTATTTAGTTGGTATTAATAGTTCCTGATTTTATTTATCCTCGTGAGTCCTTTGGTCTGCAGGCTTTTGTTAGTTACATACTGCTGTACAGACTCAAGCCAGCCCATGATCATTTCTTTAAATTATTTTTTTTAGGAAGATTTTTAAAACTAATATATTATATATGAGTGCCGGAAACTCTACTTTCTTTTGACATTGAATTTGGGTATTAGAACTTATAGCACAGGCCAATGACATTTATTAATCTCTTCTCCTGATCAATAATAAGACCTTTTACTACAGGTGCATAAATGCTCGATCAATGTACGACATACGCTTATCCAATTCAAAACATTACATAGACTATACTATTCAAAAACTAAATTAAATAAAATCTTTCCCAATGTTTCACCAATCTGTGATAAATGTCTGTGTCAAGAAGCTACCATAGCGCATTCTTTTATTTTTTGTACAAAAATCCAAAAATTCTGGCATGGAATATTTGATATTTTTTCAAAATTAATTAAAATAAAACTGGTACCAAAACCAGAATGGATCATTTTTGGGATATCGGAAGATATCCCTGAATTAAACGTGTATCAGAAGAATTTACTCAATTACGGGCTAATAATGGGAAAAAAGCTCATACTTAAATTCTGGAAAAATGCGCCCACACCAACAATAAAAATGTGGATATCAAATATGTTTGAAACATTACATCTGGAAGAGATGAGATTCCTCTTAGCAGATAAAGCAAACCAATTCCAAAAGACGTGGTCTACGTTTATGGACCTATTACAAGCATGAGGTGCAATAGTAATTTTTAAAAAATAAATAAATAAATAAATGGTATCAGGACCTGGCATTGGGAGATAAAACAACAAAAACAGACTTGGTTGGTAGTCTTTCTGCGGAGTTTAATGTTATAATAGAGCGATTGTCCTTACTTTCTTTTTCTTTCTTTTCTAGGGTCTACTTTCTTACTTTACTTCCTTCTCTAACTTCTTTTCTAAGGGGCTTTCTTTTCCCAACACTCTTCTGCACTTCACAACTCTTGCGCACCTTCTTTACTTTCCTTACTTCTATCTTTTTCTTAAAGCTTTAAAAAAAAAAATAAATTAAAAAAAAAAAAAAAAAAAAAATAATAAGACCTAATTTCAATATCACAAAAGTATTCTGTATTGCAATAATATGACTTTTTAGCCTGGAATTATGTTTAGTATAACAGTAAAACATCAGTATTTTTCATCTTGCAAGTGGCAGCACATTTGACATTTTCGCAGACATATTTACCATGGAAGTTGGGTAGTTTCTGTGTGATTCACATGCGACTATAAACCACACTACAACCAGGCATTCCTCTGGTTACGAAAGGCTTTCTGGTGACACAGTAACACATCTGGTAGATCTGCTGCCTCATAGTGCTACAAATTCGTGTTCAACCTTGAACTTGGATGCTGTCTCCCTGTGACCATGTGGGTTTCCTCCGGCTGCTCTGGTCTCCTCCAACATTCCAAAGACGTGTGGGTTTGTAGGTTAATTGTCCTCTGTAAATTGTGCAAGGAGCGGATGCAAAAGTTGGATAAGATAGAACTAGTGTGAACGGGTGTCGAAGGTCGGTGTGGATTAGGTGGGCTGAGAATCTGTTTCCATATTGTATCTTTCAATCAATCTAACTGTTTATAACCTGAATTTATCATATCAGAAGTGAACAAAAACAATGCATGCAGGGGAATCACAGAGCCCTTGTGACTGGAGAGCAAGCAGGCATGGGAAGAGTCAGTGAGTGAGCGAGTGTGTCTGCTCAGCGCTCCCAGCTCTGCTCAGCTAGACCCAGCCTTCGATAGTTGTGTAGGAAGGAAAGGCAGATGCTGGTTTACACTGAAGATAGATACAAAAACGCTGGAGTAACTCAGCGGGTCAGGCAGCATCTCTGGAGAAAAACAATAGGTGACATTTAGGGTCGAAACCTTTCTTCAGACTGACTGTCTAGGAATGGGAATGGGAAGGGGATCCCATACTGATCATTCTGACTTCCATCCCCACCACTGTTAGGGTGAAGCCACACGCAACTTGGAGCACAGCATCTCATATTTCGCAGGGGCAGCTTACAGCCCAATGGTATGCCTGTTGATTTCTCTAATTTCAAATGACCCTTGCATTCCCCTCTTTCTGTCCCTTCCCCATCCTAGTCATCCTGCCAGTTCCACTGTTCGCATCCATATATCCCTTCTTTATCACCTCTTCCACAGCCAACAATGGACCAATGTGGGCTCCATCTCTCCCTGGTCATCGGCGATGGTTTTGATTAGTTCTGAACCTTTCCATACCTCAAGTTTCCCTCCCCCCTGACTTTCAGTCTGAAGAAGGGTTTCAACCCGAAATGTCACCTATTCCTTTTCTCCAGAGATGCTGTCTGACCCACTAAGTTACTCCAGCATTTTGTGTCTTTCTCTGATTGTTGTGGCTTGATCATAAGTAGGGTGTTTGCAACTTGGGAAGGCATGTATTTAAAAACTACGTAAAATAACTTCAGAATGCTACATTTGTATGTGGTGGTAGAGTTGCTGCCTTACAGTGCTAGGGACCTGGGTTTGATCCTGCCGACGGGTGCCGTTTGTACGGAGTTTGTGCGTTCTCCCTGTGACTGCGTGGGTTTTTTCCAGGTACTCTGATTTTCTCCCACATTCCAAAGATGTACAGGTTTGTAGGTTAATTAGCTTTGGTAAATTGTCCATAATGTGTAGGATAGTACTAATGTAATAATAGTGATCAATAATAGTGATTATTGGTCGTTGCGGATTTGGAGTGCCTAAAGGCCTGTTTCCAGGTGGTATCTCTAAACTAATCTAAAAGGTACAGGTGCAGATTTTAATAGTATCATAATCACTGCTGCGTAAATGTTTTGGCCTTAAATCTTTTTTTAAATGTGTTTAGATCCTGATTCACATTTTAATGTTTAATTTTGATATTTCAATTTCTACCTTAACCTGTTCACTGCCAAGTTTGCTTTGTCTATTGCCCGTGACCTGAGTATACTCGAGGATGGCAGAGAACAGGTTGATCATAGAGCAGTTGGTTGAGCTGCTGCCTCACGACGCCAGAGACCTGAGTTCGATCCTGAACTCATGTGCAGTTTGTGGGAACTTTGCACGTAACTGGCGGCACGGTGACACAGCAGTAGAGTTGTTGCCTTACAGCGCTTGCAGCGCCGGAGACCAGTGTTCGATCCCGACTACGGGTGCTGTCTGTACGGAGTTTGTACGTTCTCCCTGTGACCTGTGTGGGTTTTCTCCAAGATCTTTGGTTTCCTCCCACACTCCAAAGACGTACAGGTTTGTAGGTTAATTGGCTTGGTAAATGTAAAAAATGTCCCTCATGTGTGTAGGATAGTGTTAATGTGCGGGGATCGCTGGTCGACGTGGACCAGTGGGCTGAAGGGCCTGTTTCCGCACTGTATCTCTAAACTAAACTAGACTGCGAGGGTTCTTCCTGGTGTTTTATTTTGCACTCTGCAACATGTATAAAATATTAGCTAAAAATTGTGCTTTCCCCTTGATCTGCTCTCTGACTATCTTTGAATATGATACGGTGCTCAGGTAGCTGATGTCATCACTGTGGCTGGCTGCTGAGGATCCCATTGAACTGCCATCAGAAAAGAGGAAAACCCACCCGAGTCCTCTTGCTAGTTTCACCGTTTGTATTCCTTCGTTATCACCTCATCTCAATCCAACAATGGGCTTCACCTTTCCTGAGTCATCGATGCAGGCTCAGCTTTATTCTGTACCTTCCCTTACTTTTAGTTTGCCCTCCCTGACTTTCAATCTGATGAAGGGTCTCGACCTGAAATGTCACCTATTCCTTTTTTCCAGAGATGCTGCCTGACCCGCTGCGTTTACTCCAGCATTTTGTGCCTTATTTTCCAGGGGAAATTAATTACAGATACCTTTGAACGCTCTTGTACAATGTTTTTCAAGGTTAATGGTGTGTGTGCTCACTTGAAACTCACCTCACAATACAGGAATACAAAATACAATTTTTTACTCATTTCATGCAATCATGTTCCCCATAAACTCTTTGGGTGAGATAATTGAGGATGTCACATTTCTTGAAGGAGACTTTGACCGTATTCTTGTAACTGATCTTCAGGAACTTATTATTGAGCAAATCTCACAGGAAATAAATAGAACAAATGCAGAAAGGCCTTTCAAGGACTAAGTAGTGTTTTCAAGCCTTAGTTTTCCTATCCAGATGGTTCTTCTGGATATGATAGGCATCCTTTTGCCATTATTCTCTTGATGAACGAATTGAAAGGTACAGTATGGAAATGGACTCTTTGGCTCACCAAGTCCAAGCCATCCATCGATCACCCGTTCGCACTAGTCTTATGTTATCCCACTTTTGCATCCACTCCTTGCACACTAGGGGCAATTTTCAAAGGCTAATTCATCTATAAACCCACACGTCTTTAGGATGTGGGGGGAAACTAGAGCACCCGGAGGAAACCCTTGGGTCACAGGGAGAACGTGCAAACTCCACACAGACTGCGGCCGAGGTCAGGATCGAACGTAGGTTTCTGACTCTGTCAGGCAGCAGCTCAACCAATCTGCGCCACTGTGCCACCCTCTTGTGTAATTTGCTGAACAAGGTCACCCTCTTGTGTAATTTGCTGAACTAGGTCACACCAGCATTACGTTAGTATGCGCAGGACACATAGTGCACTGAGCCAAATGGGAAGGTATTATTCATGGAAAAGGTGTTGTTATGAACATGTTTGATTGCAGCCAAGGATGTCAGTGCAGTCTTCCACAGAAAGAGCAAAGGTTGCAATGGGCTTGTTCAGATTCAGATTAGTTTTATGTCTTATACACCAGGATGAAATAAAATTACTTGATCACACAAAGCTCACAGAGTAAACAGTACACATGCAGTAATAATAAATATAATAAATACAATGACAAGTGCAAAAACTGCAGATTGTAGTCAAAATCAGAGTAGTGAAAGAAACATTATAATACCATCATGGAATAATTGGTGTGTGTGTGTGTGTGTGTGTGTGTGTGTGTGTGTGTGTG